>NW_017306608.1:91444-95631 GCF_000935625.1 Nanorana parkeri
AGGGGGGAAAGAGAGGAGGGGGGGGGGAGGTGTAGGAAGGGAAAAAGAGTAGAAGAAAAAAGGTGGAAAAAGGGTTTAGCTGAGGGGATAGGGGGTGACAGCAACTAAAGAGCTGGAGAACCAGCTGTTTGGATCACCACAGGCCCCAAAGGGGAGGTAAGGGTCCCCGGTGGTCTGGGCAGAACCGAAGATCAATGTGGGGGGAAAGTGGTGGACTACGGTCAGCGGGCGGGGGAGCACAGAAGGGGTAAAAACCAAACACGGTGAGATGCTATCACCTAGACATCAGGAACTGTATAGGGAGGGACAGGCAAACAGGGTCCCAACCTTATCAACAAAGACATCCGTGAGTGCGCATTCAATTACATAGAAATAACAGCAGCAAAAAAATTAAATTAACAGTAGTATCTTCAACACAGAGAGTAACAGTGGGGGGGCACCTTAAGGCACTGCAGAGCCGCCCATGGAGGCCAGTGTCAGGTGACCACTGGTACAAGAAGGGGGGAGGGGAAGGGGGGTACCTCTTACTTCTCGAGGAGTGGTCCGCCGCACCAAAGATGGCCTCCATGGAGGGCATCCGAGAGGGGTGGTTCATCTGGTCCCCTCCACCGGGATAGCCCTTTAGGGGGCGGTTGCGCTGCAGGGAAACACAAGGGCAAAGGCATCAGAGATATCACAAACCACATAAGGCGGGAGATCTCAGAGTGTCAACCTGGTGTAAACAGAAACACACGGTGCACACCCATCCAGGGGGTCCAGGGCTGACGGACTGGCCAACCAGATGGGGGGAACAGGGGGTGTGGAGGGGAAGGGGGGTAGGGGATAGGATAGGGGGGGAGTGGGGTCCCATCCAACCCGAGTGGGTGGCAGTGTTAGATAGTGGACCCCCCTGGAGGGAGCCAGTGAGAGGAGGACATCCTGCAGTCTGGTAGTAGTTAGTTCCAGCCAAGCAGGGGGGTGAAATGGCAGTCCTTGCCGACTGAGGTGGTCCCGCTGGGAAAAGTATCTCAGGATAGTCCGGGGGCGGAATGTGATGCCCATGGGAAGTGTTCCGCGCGTCCAGGGAATGTCTCAAGGCAGTGGTCATCAGGGCAACCAGTGGGGGCTGCATATGCAGGGATACTCTGGGGATGAAGCATAAAGACGGATCGTCACAAGGCCACGAAGGATCAGGGCTCGTTAGCCGTGGGTGCAGGGCGGGAGGCCCTGGGGCTGGTCCAGCAGGTGCTGCGGTGGCGGCGCCTCTGTGGGACAGGGTGGTGTTCGACGTCTAGGTCAGGGCCAAGCCAGTTCGGTAACTCCACAGGTGGCACCTCCAAGAAGATGAAGAGGTCCTCTAGTTGGGTCGGGTAACGTAGAAGGAAGGTCCGGCCGTTCCTGCGCACATTCAGGCTGAAGGGATACCCCCAAGTGTAGAGGCCCCCAGCCCGGCGGATCTCAGTGAGGAGAGGTTGTAGGGTCCGTCGCATATGGAGTGTGCGGCGTGAGAGGTCTGGAAGGATAGAAATGTCCACTCCATCAAAGGGGATGGGGCCCTTCTGCCACGCTGTGCGCATGATGGTCTCTTTCTCAGCGAAGAAATGGATACGACAAAGTACGTCCCTAGGCCTGGGTCCCCGTCCGGCCTGGGTCCTCCCACATGATGGACTCGGTCTATCTCCAGAGGGGAGTCCGGAGCCTTGTCCAATATGGAGTTGAGAATGGCGGTCATTGTAGGACTAAGGCCCACCGCATCTGTAGCCTCCGGGAGCCCTCTGAGTTTTACATTTTTCCGCCGGGACCTATTTTCCAGGTTGTCGTGTGCTAGGAACAAGGTGGATAGGTGGCGGTCATGGGCTGCTGTCTCCGATTACAGGCGGTCAAGCCTTTGGGACAGATGGGTCTGGCCTGAAGACAAGGCGGAGACTTCCGTCTCCAGTTGGGAGACTGTTTTGTGTATGCTCGCAATGTCTTTCTTCAGCGCGGCCTCCATTTTGGTGACCAGGGCAGCCATGTCCTGCTGCGTGGGCAGGGAGAGGAGAATGGAGGAGATCTCACTGGCGGAGAGGGAAGGTTGTTGCGGGGTCAGAGTGAGGGGGAAGACCGGGTCCTCTATCGTGCTAGGACTGGGAGGAGAGGTATTTGTCCGTGGTGGGGACACCAGGGTTCGGGGTGGACGACAAGGCCGGGGCGCCACAAGGTTGAGGAGGAGAAGTAGGCCTCGGGGTCTTACCCTGTGTTTCAGAAGCCATGGCCGTCTTGGAGGCGCTGCGGGTCGTTGGCGCGGGGGTCGAAAGGTAGCGCTGCAGGGAGGTCTGTTGTCAGAGCGAGATGTGCCCTTCAACGACATCAAGAGCAGGGTGATAGGATGTCTCGGTCAGCTGAAAAGTCTTTGGTGATAGCAGAGATCAAGCAATGTGCTTCCTCACGCCTCCATAGCCAAGACACGCCCCCTCCAAAAGACCATTCATGGATGATTTCTGAACGATAATCGATAGGTGTATGGGCACCTTTACACTAGCTACAAACATTAGACAATCCTTTAAAGGAACATTCATTCATCTATATAAACTCATGCACTTCTTACCATCCATCAAAGTTCTTATTAAGCTGGCCATACACATAAAAACTGTACAGTCACATTTAGAACACCCACAACTATGTAGTGCAGGGGCCCATCTGATTAGACAAAATTACCTCTCAAGTCTCTGAGCCTAATTCTCCCAACACCCCCTCGAGTTCCAGGGCATTTTTTTTGTGGCATTCTTGCTACGTCTTGGTTCAACACCTTATAGCTTTTGTAGTCTATCCTAATGTATCCTACACCTTTTTTTGAAGGGAGGGGAGGAGGAATTGGTGTCAGATATGTAAACGCGTGTCCAAACCTTTTTGCCATCTCGGGGCTGGGGTGCTGGTGGTGCATGGTTTTGGAGGGTGGTGTGTTTTAGTGGTGCACTGGCGTCACCAGTTAAGAGGAGCTGGGGGGGATGTCCGCCAGAGCATCCCAGGTTGCGAAGGGCTGGGCGGGGAGATGTGCATGGATCTTCCCCAGCTGATCCTCTGCATCTGCCCCTGCTGATCCTCTGCTTCTGCCCCTGCTGTGATCTGCCACATCTGCCCCTGCCTGCCATCCTCTGCATCTGCTCCTGCTGATCCTCTAGTTCTGCCCCTACTGCAATCTGCCCTGCTAAGACCCTCCACATATCCCCTGCCTGCCATCCTCTGCATCTGCTCCTGCTGATCTTCTAGTTCTGCCCCTACTGCAATCTGCCACATCTGCCCTGCTAAGACCCTCCACATATCCCCTGCTGCATTTTTTCACATCTGCCCCTACTGCGATCTGCCACATCTGGCCTCCTGCAATCTTCAACATCTGCCCCTGCTGTGATCCTCCACATCTGATCTGCTAAGACCCTCCACATCTGCCCTTGCTGCGATCCTCCACGTCTCCCCTGCTGAGACCCTCCACATCAGTCCCTGCTGCGATCCTCCACATCTCCCCTGCTATCATCCTCCACATCTCCCCTGCTGAGACCCTCCACATCTCCCCTGCTGTGATCTTCCACATCTCCCCTGCTGAGACCTTCAGTATTTGCCCTGCTGTAATCCTCAGCATCTGCTCCTGCTGAGACCCTGCACATCTGCTCCTGCTGAGACCCTGCACATCTGCCCCTGCTGAGACCCTCCGCATTGGCCCCTGCTAAGACCCTTTGCATCTGCCCCTGCTGAGACCCTCCACCTGAGACATCAGGCCAGCAACCCGGAGCAGAGCAGCAGTACTGAGCATGTAGCAAATTCATATGATATTCTGTATTGCTGTATAATGTATTGCTGGGATTTGTAGTCCTCTATAGCTGGTGCTAATATTCTGCAATGATGTATAAAATATTGCTGGGATTTGTAGTCCTCTATAGCCAGTTGCCATTCTGCATTGCTGTATACTATATTGTTGAGATTTCTAGTCCTCTATTGGGGTACAGGTAAGGATACACTGATACTCATTGAGTGCTAACTGGGTGGCGGGGCAATACATGCCTTGTCCCAGGCGCTGACAACCCACACTATGCCACTGCCTTACACATCTCCCCTCTTAGCAACTTGGCATGCTCTGGATGGAAAGGGGGCGGCAGGCACACTGCAAACATTGTGCAGTAGTGCAGTAGTGTGGCCATGCCATACTCTGTCTGCCCCCCCCCCCCCCCCCCCCC
>NW_017306608.1:95831-143015 GCF_000935625.1 Nanorana parkeri
ATACACACACGACCCAAAGAAACAAAGATATAGGAACGGCCCTGGATACATAGATTTTTATTTTCTACAACCCCAATTCCCAAAAAGTTGAGACACTGTGTAAAATCTACATAAAACAGAATGCAATTATTTATCTCATAAACCCATATTTTATTCACAATAGATTAATATAAAACAAATTAAAGGTTTAAACTGAGAACATTTATAATTTTAAGAAAAAAATTAAGTAATTTCGAAATTGATGGCTGCAATCTGTTAGAAAAGTTAGGACAGGGCAACAGAAAGCTGACAAAGTAAAGAGCTGGAACATTTTGCAGCTAATTAGGTTAATTGGCAACAGGTCAGTAAAATGATTGGGAATAAAAAGAGCATTCTTCAAGGTGGCCATACACCTTACAACCATTGTACAACTTTTGTTGTCCAGATATCACACCCTCATTCAATTTTCTTACAACTAGCCCATCATACACAGACCAATGTAGTCCGCAATTAATGCTCATCAGCACCACCACCTGCCTGATTTTCATCGACTGAAAGGACACATTTTAATTTGAGCATGTGCAGTTTGCATCTTGAGATTTTTGTTGTACAACTAGGCCACTAATCCGTCAATTTTCATCCAATTAGACAAAGTTTTATAGCCTGCGTGAAAGACAAAAATCTGCCAGTTCTACAGTAATTGAGGTTGTACACTCCCCATCACCTGGCAGATTTTCTGACGAAAACGCAATGTCAGACAAAAATAACCCGATAATTGTAAGGTGCATGGGCATACACTGTACAACCATCGCAAGACCTTAGTCTTGCGATGGTTGTAAAGTACTTAAAAAAACGTACGATCTGCCCATCTTGGACAGGCAGATCGTACTTGCGATCATCGCAAGCCCGCCCCCTTAAGGGGCGGGCTTGCGATGACTGCAATGAGGGGCAGGCTTGCGAGGACGACAAACGGGCAGTGTGCGCGTGCGCACACCGGCCCGTTCGTCAGTTGTCGAACCAGCAGGCCACTCACTCGCCGAGACTCGTACGATTCCCGGCGGGTTTTCTAGCCTGCTGGTTCGACGGAAGACGTGCGACCGTACAGTAGAAACGGTCACACACCTTCCATACACTGCACGATTCTCGTACGATCGCGGGATTTCCCGCGATTCTCGTACGAGAATCGTGCAGTGTATGGGCACCTTTAGAGAGTGAGAGTGTCTCAGAACTAAAGATAGGCAGAGGCTCACCAATCTGTGCGTCTAAATATTGTAGAACAATTTTAGATTTTACACCACTTTTTTAGAATTGGGGCTGTAGTTTTTGCATAAGTGGTAGTTCAGATATTTTAAAAAATCCTACACTTTTTACATAGGATCAATCACTACCCTAATCTGTGAAGCCAAGTGTATATTCTACATATGTAAATATGAATATATTCCAATATGTAAATCTAATAAGATTTTTTGTTTTAATTTTGTTGTTTTGTTTATATGCTATGCTCATTAGAGAGTTGGAATAACATTATATAATAAAAGTATGTTTGAATGAGTCATTTGTATAAAAATAAACATAATTTCTGTGGAAAAATTGTGCGCATTATTATGCAAACATATGTGATTGACAACTGTACATCTGCTTTTTATTTTTTGTTATTTTGTTTTATATTTAGAAGCTTCACTGATGTTAATATATTTTCTGTTATTGATTTTTATAATGTATTTTTTGTAAATATGGCTTTGAATGAGTACTTAAATGTTGTCATGTTCTGAAGCCACCTAATAGTACAAATGTCTGTAATTACAAATATTAGAATCTAATTTGTGTTTGCCAAGTGCGTGAGAGCTGTATAATCCTTTAACTTGCTTTTTAGAACTAGAATATGTTTTGTATGACTCGCACTCTGAAGCAAAGTTCAGTAATCAGCAAAGGTAAATGCTAATGTTATTGGCATTTCAATAGACATAGACATTTAATTTTAAAAATAAATGCTTAGTACAAGGTGATTCCAAGACATTTTTTGTGAAGCTATTTGGGACCTAATAGGAAAGCCCAGCACTGCCTACCAACGTGTTGACTGCTTCTGTCTGATTGAAAATTCATATGTATCTAGTAAGAAGGAGGGTGGTGTTTCCCTTTTATGACTCAGTCAACTTTGTGTTAGGAATAAGTAAGAAAACAAGAAATGGTTGCAAGCACCATTCTGTGCACTGACCGAAAGGAGTTAATTCAGACCATAAATTGAAAAAATATATATAGCTTTATTTTATGCATAGAAGAAATTGCACCAACTCCAAAAGAAAACAATACACACTTAAAATCAACAACGCCAATCAAGAAGATTCTTCCACAAAAGTAGGGAGAGATCGGGAGGAGAAAGACCATCTAGCGAGAGTGAAAATGAAGGCACAAAGAGATCTGTGAGTTTTTTTAGAAGAAGGAGAGAATACCCAAAAAGACACGAGGATGGTCAGGGGAAAAAAAATGGGGCAGAGGAAAAGACGTGGGAAAAGAGGTGGGAGATCCGTGAGAGGAAGGGGTTATCACCAGACGGAAAGGAAGACGGAACTAGATCCAAACCCCACACAGGAAAAGGAGGGAGAAACACAAGGCAATGAAGTTATCAATCTAACAGACTTCCCATTAAAAATGGAACATATTGGCCTCCTGAAAAAAGGTCTATCCTTTTCCCCTGTGGAGGTGATGGACGGGTTTACGATTTTTAAGGACCTAAACCTATACCTAAGAAAGGTAAGGTACCTATATACTAACAAGGAATCCCTAGGACCTGAACAAACAAATACTTCAACTTTGGATATAGACAGACAAGCACTTGAGGACCTCAATACACTACTAGAGGAAAATGAAGAGGATGAATATAATCCCCCTAACCACCCCCCTGAAATAAGGATAACACAATTACAGAATAAGTCACAGACCATGCCAAACCTGACACAAAAACCCACATTTGAGCCTTTTTAAGGACTTGGTACAAAAAGACCTTAAATCAGTGAATTGGTTGTTGAGAAGAAAGGACAATCTCTCAAAACAAGAAAGAAGGGCTCTCTGGGAATTACAGGAAACACCAGGCATAGTCATTAAGATGAGTGACAAGGGGGGAATGTAGTCCTCCTGTCAGAAGATATGTATGTAGGAGAGATCAGGCGCCTGCTCTCAGATGACAAAACATACATAAGATTGGACAATTGTCCCTTTCAGGATTTGACTGTGGAATTTAACTATAAACTGGACATGGCAAAAGAGGTGGGCCTGCTATCCATAAAAGAATATACATTTCTAAGAACAAAAGAATATAACATACCTACTTTCTACATCATCCCTAAGATACATAAAAACAAGTCCAACCCCCGGGCAGACTTATAGTCTCGGCAGTTGGAGGCCCATTAGAGAATCTAGGAAAGTACTTAGATACACTTCTAAAAGATCTAGTTTTCGAACTACCCTCCTATGTAAAGGACACAGGGGATGTCCTTAGAAAGCTTAATGGAATGAAGATTAAAAATGGATGTTTTCTAGTTGGGATAGATGTGGAATCCCTATACACCTCTATTCCCCATCACTGGGGACTGAAGGCAGTACACCATTTCTTGGAGCAACAATTCCCACAAGCGGCAGCCCAAAATGAATTCCTAGTGGCGATGCTAGAGTTTGCCCTTAACCATAACTTTTTCCAGTTCAATAGCAAATTTTATAAACAAATAAATGGAACTTCGATGGGAGCCCCCTGGGCACCAGCATATGCCTGTCTACATCTGGGTCTGTGGGAAGAAAAGGAGGTGTATGTCAACAATTGGTACCTAAAACATACGAAATTGTGGCTTAGGTACATCGACGACGTGATCATGATATGGGATGGCCCACAGGAGCACCTGGAAAACTTCATGCACGAACTAAACAAAAATAATAAAAACATATGGTTGACATACACAGCAAGCCAATGTGAGATCCCTTTTCTGGACCTAGTAATAAAAATTGAAGATGAAGAACTAATAACTAAAACCTTCAGGAAGGAAACAGCAGCAAACACCATCCTGCATGCCACCAGTCACCATCCGAAGTCCCTAATACAAGGAATACCAACTGGCCAATTCTTACGGGTCAAACGAAATTGCTCACTGCCATCGGATTTCCAGAAAGAATCAAAAGAGATGTATAATAGGTTCAGACTGAGAGGGTACTCACATAGAACCCTGAGAAATAGTAGAATAAAGGCCAACCAAAAACAAAGAACTCAGATCCTAGATGATGGGGCTAAGAAAAAAGAAAAGAAATAAAAATTTGAGGGTCCTGTCCGCATTATCACCCAATATGGTGCACAATGAGAGGAGTTGAAGACAATCCTGCAGAAACACTGGCATGTATTACACTTAAACCCGACCATGAAAGAAATAGTGGGCCCAGGTCCCCAATTGGTAGCCCGGAGGGCTCGTAATCAATGGGAGTGAAGCCTCCATTTACCTGAGGGGCAATTGTTTCATGGTAACCCACTAGGTATGAATGTGGTTGTACATGCAAGACAACGTTGTTGATTTTAAGTGTGTATTGTTTTCTTTTGGAGTTGGTGACATTTCTTCTATGCATAAAATAAAGCTATATATATTTTTTCAATTTATGGTCTGAATTAACTCCTTTCGGTCAGCGCACTGAACGGTGCTTGCGACCATTTCTTGTTTTCTTACATGTTATGCCTAGTTACAGACCCAATATACTTGGCGACAACTATTCCCCGCAAGGGATGCCATTTTTCTGCATGAGTTATTTAAAATTTAGTCTCCGGGGAGTCCCTTCATTTTCTATATTGTGTTATGAATAAACCGAAATATCAGAAAATCATATTATACAAGCTATTAGTAACATGGCACAGTAAAGTCAACTTGGTTAAATACAAGAGCATAGCCTCTCACTCCCACCTGCTGGCTGTAGCTGGCAGATGTAAAGTTCTCCTATGCAAAATGTCATATTTACATCAATAAAAATAATTAAAAAATAAACTTTTTATATTTTAGTTCTGAACATACAGTATATGCAAAACACTTTACATTCCTCACTGCTGTATTAAAGCTCAACTCCAACTTTAATTAGTAAATTAAGTCACATTTTCCTATCACCTGTAGAAATTTTAAAAAATTTAACTTTTGCTGCAATACTTACCACCTTCCCAGTGCTGTGTGCCATAGACACGTCACTTAGTCCTGCAGTACAACTCCTCTTCCAGGCATTCAGCCCACTTTCTGTGAGCCCACATTGTCATGGACATAGCCCGTGGGGGTGTCCCATCACACAGTCTATGTCTATGCTCACATATGAATGCTGCATAGAAAAGCGCTTATACCTCATAACATGAGTGCCATTCTATCCAGCAGTGAGGACTGTCCCCCGCTGACACTAGAGAAGGAGAGGAAGGACCTGGAAACTATAAAAACATATTATTAGATCCCTTAAAAAAATCAGTGGAAGACCCACTGACTGTATAATTGTTTATTTGTTCACTCTGCACTGTCTGCACTGTTTAGCTTTGTTTCTTCACTTTATGTATGCAAGATTATTTTACTCAGACTAATATCTACTTTTGTTACAATTTCTATTACACTACCAACCTCACTAGCTTTGCAATTGATGTGAAACAGTATCATACACGGTATGCTGCTGTGCTCCTGTGTATCTCCTCCATATCTCCAAGTGTACCCCTGTACTCCTCCATATCTCCAAGTGTACTCCCTGCGATCCCCTGTATCTCCAAGTGTACCCCTGTGTTCCTCCATATCTCCAAATGTACCCCTGTTCTCTGTATCTCCACATGTACCCCTATGCTTTTCTGTAGCTTCAAGTGTGCCCTTTGTGCTGCCAGCATGTCTCTATGTGCTTGTGTGTATCTCTATGTGTATTCCTATGCCACCAGCACATCTCCAAGTATACACCACCATACCTCCAAGCGCACCCGTGTGCCTCTGTAGGAGTCCACAGTTTTTTGACTGCGCAGAGCCCCCTCCCTTCGCTTGTGCCCCAATCCAGCGGCCAGAGACTGTCAGTATTTTAGCCACGTGCAAAAGTCCCCTGCATATCCTTCCACGGCTGAGGTCTGAGGAAGAAGGATATATGCTTGACGGCGTCAACTCTGCTGTGGTTTCAATTGCGGTCACGTGACCAGCCAAAAAGGGTGTTATTTTGAAACGGTGCAAACAGAACTGCCGCAAACCGAGGGCTACCGGTACTGATCTTTGGCTGACAACAGACCATTCTTATTGTTCTCCACTTCATATCTGATACTGCAAGCTACCGAGGCCAGCTTGATTATGATTACCGACTGCACATTTGTCTCACCCCCATTACCTGTGTGCTGAACTTGGCCTGCTTTGACATCAAACCTTGCCTGGGTTTTCAGAATCCAGCCTTAATAATGTAAAGCAGCCATACAAAGCAGAACATCAATTCATGATGTCTTTTCTCTGTATATTGGGTCTTTGCTGCTTCTGGAGAGAAACTGCATCATCAGCACATCCAAATGTTTGTCTGAAACAATTGTAAATATGCAAACTTTGCATTTACTGTGCTGTGCTGTGCTGCTGGAACCCACCAATGGTAAAGTAGTATTAAACTTTAGAACCTTTTTCAATAATGAATCCAGATTAAAAAAAATAAACATTTCTCAGCAAAGTATTTCTTTAAATCTTTGCCCAAGCACTTACAATCAATATGTTTTTTTAGAACAGCTTGCTCCAACCTACTCAGCTAAGCTTTCCTGAACTTCCTGTCCAAGGTCACCAGGGAATGCACCATCTCCAGCAGCTGTCCATCTACTAGCTTGGAGGAGGGAGGAACAGGAAGCAGAGGAATGGCTTTCCTGACCTTGCCTGTGTGTTTGTGGAGAAACATACAGCTTACTAGCACACCCAAGGGTGGCTCCATATGACCTTGCAAGAGAAAGAAGCCAGTGCTTAGGGTACCAGCTGATTTTACAAGAAACTAAAATTTTAATCAAGAAGCAGCATCCACTGTGCCTCCAGCAGTGCCTTGACCCTTGGCAAAAGATTAGGCCTGATTGCAGGGAGATTTTCCAACAAGTTGGAATATCTTCCAGTGCATGGATGAGCACTTTTGATCTCAGAATGTCCTAGTTGTGCCTCCTAGGAGTGTAGAAATGGCTTGATAGGCCTATTTATTTTCAGATTGTCAAGAGGCTGTGGCTATTGACAAATGCATGTGAATAAAGTGTTCCTGTTATATGTTCAGGCTTAAAGCCCAACTGAAGCTTTGCAAAAAAAAAACTGCACATAAGTGTTGACAATCCTACAGCCCTGCAGCACCAGCTACAAGGTCTAAACGATAGGCAACAGGCTGCATAGAAGAAACACTGGGTCCATACAGCAGTCTGATGCGCCCCCCGTACTTGTCAGCACTACAGCTGTGCAATCTATACAGCTGTCAGACATGCCCTCTGCCTTGTCAGCACAACAGCAATCAGCAATTAGGAGAGCAAGCAGTCCTTTCATGCAGTCTGCTGCCTATTCCTGAGTCTTTTCTCAGTCTGCTCTGAGGAGCAGTAAATGGTCTGTCAACAGTAAGCTAGTGAATGCCTTTGTGCTATTTTTGGCAAAGCTCAACTGGGCGTTAAAGTATCCACAAAATGCAACTGGATTTACGTGCACATTTAATAAGTGCAAGTAGTAGGGGGCAACATTTTAAACGTGATGGTTTACTAGCTAACCTGTACACTCCACCATCTATGTAAAGCATCAATAAAAAACAGTGAAAGCCAATGGTTTTTATTATGTACACCAGGGGTATTGCTAGGATTGCAAAATACATGGCCAGTAGTTTCTAAAGCACAATGTGCAGTGGTCAGGAAGGCATAATACACAGGGTGCAGGGGTCAGCAGTGTGTAAAGGAGAGAGTGCAGGAACCAGGATTAAGTAACGCAGAGAGTGCAGAGGTCAGGACTGTGGAATGCTTAGGGTACAGGTGTCAGTAGTGTGTAACACTCAGAGTGCAGGGGTCAGGGGTGGGTAAAGCACAGATGGCAGGGGTCAGAAATAAATAATCCGCAGAGTGCAGGGTTCAGAGTATGTAAGGCACAATGCACATATCTCCCAGGTACAGGAGTAAGAAACACAGAGAGTGCAGGGGTCAGGTGTCCATAAGCTGTGCAACAGTCAGGAGTGGGTAACGTACATATGGCAGAAGTCAATAATGTGTAACCTACGGTACAAATTCTCCTCCAAGCCCAAATCACCCCAGTACAGACTTCATGTAAGCCCAGGACATTAAGAACCCACTATCATCAAGCCACCCTGGACTCATAGGATAATGGTGCTGGGAATTGGATCATTATGTAGCACAATTCTGCAACATTCAGTACACTCCCATGGATCGAGAAAGAATTCAAGTGATATAAGATCAAACCTAGATGGTATATATACAACTATTTAAAATAGGAATGCTTGGTGGGGGGGTATTGGGAAGGGGGAATGGAGGTTTTTAGGTGTAATGGCAATTAATTGTCAAAGTGAGAAAACAATATCTTATTGTACAGAAGTGGAAAAGCTATGTGATTGTGCAAATTGTCCACATGTATCGGATATCCATTGTAGAGCACAACTGTAAATATACCAAATTTCGATCCCCCACTCTATATTGTGCACTCATGCATGCCTATACTGTATTTACCTTTATCACCACCCAGTTCACTGCTGCCGCTGTGTAAATTTCCAGGTAATTTCAGGTATGGGGAAGCGAGTAGCATATTACCCTCCTCTCCACATGCAGAGCCAGGAACCTGAGCGGGCAAACTCCAGGCACCAGCACAGTCACATGAGGCTACTGGATATGACGAACAAAAACTGTAGCTGCTGTAATGTTGTTCTAAATCTATCAAAAAATGAAATGCAATATGGTGACCTGGAGGCATTATGTACCCAGTTGGTGTATAGACCACCCCAAGAAATGTCACTTCCTGCTTTTGTGATTGGCTGACTGATCTTACCAGAAGTCTGCACAAAGACAAAAGTATAATTTTAGGCATCCCTTGCAATAATTATTACATACTTCCTATGGGTTAAATTCTACTAAAGGGATGCAGACACTGCAACTTTCTTCATTAGATCACCGAAAGTCCTTCAGCTGGTGAATCCAGACCCTCCCATTCAGATATCAGTCTGAATGGGAGGACATATGGGGTGCCGATCGGTCCCCCCCCCTCCGCGGGCCCTTACGCACAAGAAAAGGCACCTGTGCTATTTTTTGCAATGCCGTTTGTCACAATAAACAATTATTATTTAGTATTCTTTAGTAGACATATAACCCTGCAAACAAATTGTTTCATTTTGGATCAGTTCCCATTTTATCTCTTTCATTTTTCGGATTTCTGATCTTTTTTTCGGATTTGGTTTATATCTGTCTGAATTTTTGTTTCAGAAAGATTCACAAAAAGAAGTCATGACTGTTCCTGTAATGCAACCCCCAACAGCCAAAAAAAATCTGATTGGCCAGAGAACAGTCACATGTCCGATTTAGTTTAGTTTTAAATTTTCGTTAAAGGAACAATTCAGGCGCATTTGAATTCAGAAATTTGGATGCATCCATATGTTGGAATTTTAAGAAATTCATACGAATATCCATTTGAAACAAAAGGAAATTTACATGTCTAGTATTCAGTATTTAGTATTCACATTTAAACTTTTTGAAGCACAGGCGCAACTCTACTTACTGTACAGTATATATGCATTGCGCTGACTTCAATATTAATGGCACTTCAATGTACATATACCCGTGCGAAAATCCGCTCTTCATAAATCAACTTCATTGTGGGACATTTATTCAGCAAATTGTCGAAACAGACCCAAATCACCGAATTTCACTTGCATAATTAAGAAGTGGCCAGGGTCAAGTTTTATTCTGATGAAAGTGTTACTTTAGAGCAGCTGATGAATTTTTGACTGTAACTTTGTTGTAAATGTGTTGCATAATCTCACCTTGCTATGCTCCGAAATTGATAAATATCCTCCTTTGTGGTTTTTGCCTAGCAATTTAGCCTTTTAAACATTTTACTTGTTTCAAATACTGCCTTATTTTGCCTTTACTGGCTATTTCATTTTTGGCTCTGGAGGTTAATTACAATTATATTAAAATGGATACCTTTTCTTTCTACCAATCTCTCCATTCAGTATAACAAAGTTACCTCAAAGTCTGAATTATGTTGACCTGGGCATTAGCTTAATAAAAAAATCTAAATATTATTATTATTATATTTATTTACATTTTTTGTTAATTTAATTGTGAGAGCAATAACTTTCTTAAAGCCCCCCTTTTCCAGGCTTTGCATACCTGGTAATGGTATCTAACGAACATATGATCTTGGCTATATATTAATTTATTGGGGTGTGAAAACATTATTCTCATTTTTCTATTGTGGGCCGATAATTTTAAATCCTGTGCATTACATGTTAAAGTGACATTAAACCCTCAGATTTTTTAACATAAACCAATACTGTAATGTGTGCCTTACTGTAATCCATGGTTGTTTCCCTTCTCTTTGCTGCTCTTCCTTTTAAATCCATATCTCTTCTCATGCTGGGCAGAACTTCTGTTTTGCAGCAGACTGCCTTGTCTCCGGAATGGCTACATGGTGTCTGTGTATAGGTTTGCAACCTGAGCCAGCACTACAGGAAGAGGCACTCAGCTCCTCCTGGTATATACAGGGGAAGCTGCACTTCCAATTCACCGCTGCATCAAAACAATGTATATGAACGACACCAGTTCCAGTGCTGTGCCGCCACTCCCTACACTCTGCTGTGCCATTTACAAACACAGCACACACGTTAACACTGTGTGTGTGTGTGTGTGTGTGTGTGTGCTGGTGGTGGGGCATAACACCAGAAATGCTGTTATTTATAGACACTGTTCCAGTGCAGTGGGGAACCAGAAGTGGGGCCCCAACTCTATATACCAGGAGCTCTCAGCTGATTTTTTCTATTTCTATTTTTTCTAACGACTAATAATTAAACTGTTTTTCATTTGAATTCATTTTGTTAGGTAATTTCTTTAGTGCTCCTAATAAAAGTGCCAGATGGAAAATAAAGCCTTTATTTGTAATTTTGTAAATAACTTTGCAATGCTTTACATAAGAATCAGAATTGTAGTGTCAATTTAAATAGGATTAATGATAGACTAAATGAATACTTTTTATCTATTGTAATGCTATTTTTTTTAATTAACACTAATTAAAGTAGAAAAATTTGCATGTTTGTAGTTTTGATACTTTTTTTGTCTATGGATTGCATAAAAAATAAAATCATTTTTGCAAAACAATACCACCAAATGAAAACCTTGTTAGACCTGAAAATAACCACATATATGCATTACTTTTTTTTATCTTATGTAATGACAATGTTATTGCCGAATCAATTGGCTCGTAGCAGAAATGTAAACATTGTTCTGGTCCATAGGGGATGTAGAGGAAGAAAAAATTAAACATAAACAATGTTGTGCCCAAAGTTAAGTTGAAAAATGTGTTGAGAAAATTCATATATAAGATGACATTTTACCGAAATATGAGTATACCTAGTTATTAGTAAACATACTGTAAGTTTAATTCGAGAAATTTGGAGAGAGCACGCTGTAATTTACTGTAACAGGTTTGCATGCAATCAGCCAAAAGAAAAAGAGTTTTTGTCCAACAGTGGAGAACCGAGGTTATTATTGTTCAAGCTGGGTGTAATCCAAACATGCTAACTTCATTTGTACTGGTCTCAACAACAAAAATCTAATATATTTGTATACCTTCTGCTTTGAAAACAGTTTAGACATGTGCGATTTGTTTCGTTACAAATCAGAATTCGGACAAATGTTCCAAAATACGGACATTTGGACACCAATTTCCGAATCCCAATGCATCTGAATGTGTTCAAATACGAATTTCCATTTCCGAATTTCAGATCCTGTCCGAATTTCATTCAAAAACGAAACTGAATCGAGCATGTGACTTTTCTGGCCAATCAGATGTATTTTTCGGTTTAATGCATCCGAATGGGTCTGTACACAAATTTTCGTAATGAAAATTTGTGCTCAGTATATACATATAATACTAAAGCTGAGGCTCCTAGACCCGAATGGCATGCGGGATCCGAATTTCTGAATTGCATCCGGGAGCTCCCAAATGGGTCTGGAGCCTCAGCTTTAATAATATATGTATATAGCTCCCAGACCCGTATGGCATTCAGGATCCGAATTTCCAAACTGCATTCAGGAGCTTCCGAATGGCATTTGGGTCTGGGAGCCATGTACATATATTACTAAAGCTGAGGTTCCCAGACCAGAATGGCATTCGGGAGCTTCCAAATGCAATTCTGAAATTTGGATCCCGAATGCCATTCGGGTCTAGGAGATTCAGCTTTAGTATTAATATCTGTATATGGTTTTCTGTGGTATTCGCAACAAATATTTGTAAACTTATCCAAAACTATCGGAAATTCGGATTTCGTCCGAACCTGAAACCCGAACCGAATTGAATTTCGGATACGAATCCCGAATTCTGAGATAACAAAATATCCAAACCGAATTTTTCTGCAGCTTACATGTTTAAAAACAGTTTAATACATGACAGTGTTGTTGCAAACAAATTGCATTGTGATACCTCCCTCTATGCTTGGTTTTGTGATTTGTGCTTGGCTGAGGAGAGCATGGGGGTCTGGGTTCCAGCTGTGAATGGAGCAACTACTGTTATGGCACCCCCTGTTGAATATTGATGGTGTAATCATAGCCTATAGTCTATCATCTAGTGATGATAATAAACTTGTGGAAAGTAATTGTGGCTAGGTGAATATTTCCATATACTGTTTTAAGTGCAGGTACATGGTCTTGGCAAAGGGTAAATTAGAGTTTTCAAGATTTAGTTTCTATATTTAAAAGCGATGCTGTTTATCTCCCTTACAGAGTTCCTGTGCAGCCTGTCCTCTCTGTGACACAGCATTCCAACCCCTATAGCATGCCAACCCCTATAGTAACATAGAGGTTTGGCAGGCGATCAACACTACCATAAGTGTTGGGTCCCAAAGAAACTTCAGCAGACAATTTTCTTTATCAAAGTGGTGTTTAGCAGTGTAAGCAGCAGGAGAGGTAAGAATTTACTCTCTACTTTACAGGTAAGTTAATGGTATTTAAAATTAAAATGTTTTTGTTACAGAGTCACTTTATTAAAGATTTTAAATGTATTCATCAGTATTATTTGTAGCTCTTCCTTAAGTTAATATATTTTCTTTTAGGATAACTGACCATTTGATCATATTTAGCAGTTTTCCTAAAATTAATGAGCCAGTGAAAATCTGAATTTAGGGATATAAATACTAGATTTGCCTGGGCCCAAAGTTACACAAACTTTTGCAATAATTTACACAGCAAACTTAAGAGATAAATATGGTTCAGTGGTATTTAGAAATGTAATGTCTAGGGGCTCCTTTTGATTTTGTAGTGCTTTAGGAGATGTGGCATATCAGACTAGAGACCTCCATCACCCATGGCTCAGGTGACTGGTGTCTAAATTTACAACAGTTTTTGTGCCATTGGGGTACATACCCTGCTCTTCTTTAGGCACCAATGGTTTCTTCAATGTGTAGCCATAATAAAAGCACAGTGCTTCCAAAGACCAATTTCAATTCTCAAGGATTCATGCATCACTATACAATATGCCCCCTGCATCAGAGCTAGAGATCTCCAATCAGCAAAACTAATGCTCTCTGCTGATTGTCTGACTTGTGAAGAGAAATCACTTTGTCTACACAGAGGGCAGGGGTGCTTCTCTGCAGCATGCTGGCAAGGGACAGGCTTTTCTACTAGGTTGTGTCTGCATTCTAAAGGACTGTAAGACTTTGCACACCTTTTGTTTTAGTGGACGTGATTTAGATTATTTAAACTGAAAGTTCAGTTGAACTTTAGATAGTGTACTGTTTATAATGAGCATACAATATTTGCATAGCTAGTGATAAGTGAACCAGGCAAACTTAGGCTCACAGGAGGTTGAAAAAAATCCACTAAACAAACATAGGGAAAATAGCACCGAACCGCACTGAAATTTTGTTTTTTTTTCCAAGTCAATTTGCAAACATTTGAAAAAGAAAAAAAGGTAGCTGGGAACTGCCATGACAAACATATAACAATGCAAACTTAAAAAAATAAATAAAAAATCTGTTTAAATTCCAGGGGCACCAGGCCAGGTAACTGTCATTTGCTTCGGGAGTAGCAAAGGGGCAGCATCATAGTTGTGGTGGGCCAGTAGTTTATCAGGCATCACTCATCGTGATTGATGCTGGATCTACATCGCTGGCCCACGTAATTGATATTGGATTTACATCATGGGACATTATTTTTTTGGGGGGGTTAATAATGGACTTTTTTCACAGAGGCTGTGTTTTTATTTATTATTTGTGTTTTTTGTGAATCAGTAACGAGGGGTACAATGTGGGAGGGCCCTCTTTCGTTCAATAAAATAATGCACCCATGCAACCACTAGGGGGTAGGGGTCTAACTTTTAAGGTGTTCCGTAAGTGTGAGAGGAAGATGGTGTATGTCAAACTTAACACTGAAGATAAGCATAAGGTAAAAGATCTGTTATATTTTGATTCTATAGTAACCTATAGGTTTATACCTTTATATGGAGGACGATTTGACCAGTGACCAGTGACCAGTGCCAGGTCGTTATGATATAGAATATCCTTCAACTTATGCTTCAATATGAAGTTTGACATACACCATCTTCCTTTTTAATTAAAGGGACAGGACACTTTTTTTAGTAAACAATGTGTACTGTCCCTTACAGACAAAAATTACATAGGGTCCCTTATGGAGGCATGCAGCCTGACTGGCCAGAAAAAGAGGGGCAGCAAACATGTGTTCCCATTCCTGAATGGCTAAGTGGTACATAGTACAATAGTACACCTTGTTACATATTCACCAAAAAAAATGAATAGTAAAAAAAGGCAGTCATTGTGGAAAACGTCCTTTATTAAAAACAATCCTATATTTAAAAAATCCCTCCAAATATAAAAAAAGAATGCCCCATAGTGTAAATCATACATCAATCACATTGTCCAGCTATGCATATCCAGTGTCAATCACAGTAAGTGACACCCAATAAATTGCCGACACAATTATCTTCTTCTGCTGCTACTCCCGTCACAAATGACAGGTCCCAGTCACTGCTAGAATGTAAACAACAGCTCCATGATCATTTTCATGATCCTATTTGGTCATTGATGTCATCCAGGATACCTGCCTGCTTGTTCTGGTGGTAACTTGTTATTTTAAGGTGGCATCACCACTAAATGACAGACATCCGGCTGCAAAAGCTGAAGGTTTGGGCAGGTGGCAAAACATGCAAAATTTGCCCAGTTTCCTCACCTGTTTGCAGAACTGTGAACAGGCTGGGTTCAGGTCAAATTCATGTTTAACCCGAATATGGAGCTCATCCCTACTCATATCTATTGTTTTAATGAGAATATTTTCATATCAGACACCACTTACTTTTGTCAAATATATTTTCCTATTAGATTTCAGTTTTTGTGCTATGTATTAATTGAAAACAGTATGTGGTCTTGAGCCATTACTCAAATGCCAAAAGCAGTAGTTCTCCTTTTGTTCTTTGTGCCTAAAGAGTTATTTGCTCGCTGTACATCCTTTGAAATATCTGTCAAAGAGAATTAGTAGTTGACAATAGTGTGTATTGTATTGCTTAAATAACTTAGCTGTATGATAGCTTAGAGTGTTCTAAGAAAGTCACCAAAGTTATTTCCAGGAACCTTACCACTTGGATTTCATGTGGCTAGATGGCGTAGTATTTCAAAATATGTGTAACACTGTCTGGATGTCTGTTGTACTAAATTATAAAAGGATGGAACAGCACATGACAGGTCTTTTACAATTTGTCATATGATAAGAATTGGTGCTCTTCTGGAATCTTTGTTAGGCTTGGCATACAAAAAAGCTATGAAATGATATTACATATTCTTGTCTTCCTAGTATCTTCTCACACTATTGTATTGGCAATATCTTTGTATTCATGGAATATTCTCCCTAAATCTTGAGGTTTTATAGGAACTCAGAAACATCAGTCAGAAATCAAGGCCTATCCTGTTATTCAACTAGCAACATCTGGTTAGCCAATTTCAATAGGGGGTTGTGTCTACTCCTATGGTCATCTTATGGCCATGTCATAATATGTGTAAAAATCGCCATATTCTTTTTCATCATGTTACCTTGAAGGTTAAAAAGGCACATTGCAAGGACAATTTGGGTGTCCATAATGACTGCATATTTTAAATGTATCTAGTTTGCAAAATATAAAGCAAAAAAAATAGAACAAGATCAATTAAATAATGCACCCATGCGACCACTAGGGGGGGGGGGGTCTAACTTTTAAGGCATTCCTTAACTGTCAGAGGGAGACGGTGTATGTCAAACTTCACTGAAGCTAAGCATAGGGTGAAGGATATGTTATATTATGACTTGGCACAATGTATTCAAATTAGTTGCAAGTGATGCTGTATATGTGACACTTTAATAATGATATAGGTGTCTATTTATAAAATAAATTGCAGAACATTCTCCCAAATTATTTAGGCATCATTCACTCTATTCATAAAGCAAAATCAATGGACATTCACCTATCATTTGCGCAGTGGACGTTTTGTTCTTCAGCAGGGGAAGGTTCCACCTTTTTTTTTAAAATAGAGTAAATGTTACCTTCCCTGTGCATTCACCTGACATTCCTCTCAACTGATTTGGGAGTCCTAGTGGACAGCCGCCTTCATAACAGCATGCAAAGCCAGACTGCAGCAAATAAGGCAAGCAGGGTACTATCATGTATAAAGAAGGAAATGTACTTTAAAGGCAAATCCATTAGGGATGTCCTGATACCGATACTGGTATTGGTATCGGGACTGATACAGGGCATTTTCATAAGTACTAGTACTTGTGAAAATGCCCTGATACATAGCGCCGATACCTGCGCTATAATTTGTTTTTTTCTAGGTAGCTTCATGATGCCCAAAGGTGCCGTGCATGTTGGGGACCTCTGGGCAGTCTGCCGGGCAGCTAAATGAGGACCTTACTGGAGTGACTACCATAAGCCTGCCAGAGACACTGAGCACCGGCATGCTGACGCACGCCAACTACCAGCGGGACGCGTGAGGCACCAGGGATCGGACAGTCGGGCCATTATAAAAAAAACTGTGAGTGAGGGGAGCTGTAAAAGGGCTGGCTGCGGGTGACAGAAGGAACGGGGCATGTTCTCGATGCGTGTTGTCAGCACACTGAAATCTGCAGGTGGGGTCACCAGCCGGTTTAATTGGGGGAAGTGGAACAGATTTGAAGAAGCAGGGGAGAATTGTAAATTTTTGGCGGCAGTGTACTGGATGTGTGTACTGTATATGTACTAAGGATCATTTAACCTATACATTTTAGAAGGGCAGAATTGTAACTCTATTACTGCAGTGTACTGTAAGTGTGTACTGGGTTAAATGATCCATAGTACACACTTCCATTACACTTCAGTAATAGAGTTACAATTCTCCCCTGCTAACATGAATAGGTTAAATTATCCCAGAGGCAGATGCATGATCGGATTTCACTACAGCTTTAGTGCCGAAGTTGCCTACCTATGCCGGAATTACCATTTGTCCCGGTTTTACAACTTTTTGAAAGCAAATAAAAATGTTTTAGTGTTCTAAAACAGTCTTTTAAATTAAAGTTCTTCATAATCATAAAAGAAATTGGCCTAAAATCATTAGTCTGTATTGTTTTTTAAAAAGTCACCTGTCCCTTCAAGAACAAATATTAGTAATTGATAGGGATGTCCCGATACCGATGCATCGGAATCGGGCACGATACAGGGCATTTTGACAAGTACTTGTACTTGTCAAAATCCCCCGATGCCTAGCGCCGAAGCTTGCGCTATGGGTTTTTTTTTCTTACTTACCTCGCCGAGCGTCACGTCACTGCTGCTCCGGTGGACGGAGCTCCAGGTGGGGTCCTAATTTAGGTGGCAGGAGACTGCCATATGACCCCGCTCGGAGCGCCAGCCACCGGAGCAGCAGTGACGCGACGCTCGGTGAGGTAAGTAAGAAAAAGAAAAAAAACCCTGCAGCGGCCAGTCAGTGCTGGTCAGGCGAGAGGAGTTCCATGGGGTTCTAATTTAGCTGGCAGGCACCTCTAAGCCAGCTAAATTAGGTCCCCACCTGAAGCTCCTCCCACTGGACCAGCGCTGCCGCTGACTCGTCCCTGCTCTCTCCGACACAGTGAGTGAGGGCAGATTTGGAGGGGGGGAGGGGCGGGTTCTATTAAGCAACTACCGTATATATTTCCTGCACTGTATTAGCAGTATATACTCTATATGTACTACAGAGTACATATAGAGTACACACTACTAATACAGTGCAGACAATACATTTACAATTATACTCTGCTAACATGAATGGAACACACACACCTCCACTACACTACAGCAATAGATTTACAATTCTCCGCTGCTAACATGAATAGGTTAAACCATGATCCATAGTACATAACATGTAGTTGTACTATGGATCATTTAAAGTCACCTGTCCCTTTAAGAAAAAGTATCGGTAATTGGTATCGACAAGTACATGAGGGGATGTACTTGTACTTGGGCCTAAAAAAGTGGCATCGGGACATCCCTAGTAATTGATATCGGCAAGTACATGAGGGGAAGTACTTGTACTTGTAATTGGTCTTGAAAAAGTGGTATTGGGACATCCCTAAAATCCATAATTCTGCCCTAGTACAAAACACAGTTTCAGCCACATCTTGAGTATGTGGTTCAGTTTTGGTCACTGATCCACAGAAAGGATGTCCTTGAGCTGGAGAGAGTCCAGAGGAGGTGACAAAACTAATAAAGGGGTTAGAGAACCTAAACTATGAGGAAAGACTGCATGCATTAAACTTGTTCACTCTTGAAAAGAGGAGACTGAGAGTTGACATGATATGAATGTACAGATTGTTTAACGGTGATGGAATAATCAGTGATAAACTGTTTACTGTTAGTTCAGTCAAGAATACAAGAGGCCACCATCTGAAACTGGAAGAGAAACGGTTTAGTCTTAAACAGTGAATGGGGATTCTTTACTGTGAGAGCGGTAAAATTGTGGAACTCCCTTCCACATATAGCGGTATCAGCTGAGAGCATGGAATCATTCAAGAACCGTCTAGATATTTTTCTCAGTGAGCAAGACAAACAGAGGTACAGGTAATCTTAGTAACTCAAACACACAACTCAAAGGTTGAACTTGATGGGCCTGTGGCTTTATTCAACCTTAACAATGTAACTATGTAACTGGGTTGTATGTAAAAGTGGAATGGCTAACCTGTTGATTCATTACATTTTTAACTAAAAATGCAATGATTGTCTATGATGAGTGCTGAACCTGTGTATTGTAGGATAGATTGAGCACTTCTTGGGTTAACTGTCTTTTAATTTTTAATATCAAGAAAATCTGCATGCCTTTCAGCATTGGCTCTGGGAATGGGGATGGCTATTATAGATATGATGAATGTGACTGCAGCACGCCAGGCAAATGCTTTCAGATGTCACGAGGGCGAATAGCCCTAAAGGAGCAAATTAACACATTTCCTAGTAAACCCTTTATAGACAGACCCTACTGTGTATAAACACATATCTTTTTGTGTGACATGAACAATGCTTTAGCACCTAGGCATTAAGCTGCCAAGTGTTGTACAACAAAGAGACAATTTTCCAGTGTTTGAATGCAGCTAAAATAAAAAACATATATATCTTTTAGTGCACGTAAGTTTAGGTAATCTTCAAATATCTTTTGGTATCATAGTTATTTTAGTGTTTATCATGACAAAATATGAGGCCATTTCCACAAAACTGCAGACATTGAAGAATATATTTATACACACAATGGATCGTGCTCCTATGTCAGCTAATTATTAGTGAACTGTTGCAGTTCGCTAATGGCAGTTGATCTGGTATGCCAGGCTCCACATCCAGCATCGTAATAAACAACAGTAGACAACCCTAAGAAGTTATGGCATCAATAAACTTTTATCGATTCATATCGTCAGAAACTCACCTACTCTCCTACAACGAGGCAGGTTGGATCTGTCCACTCCACATCATGCTCTGTCCTTTATCCTCATTCTATGAATACTTTCTCCTTACCTTTCTCTGCTCAAATTTGTTCTGCTACATTTTCTGGTTTTCGCTAGTTTTTGGTTCCCTCTTTTAGTTCCTCCTTGACTACATTCTTCTCCCCAGAGTCCATGCAACGAAATCAGCATCCCACTTTACAGGCTCATGCATCCAGGGGTGTGGCATTCCACTGGTTTCCACATTCAGCTCTGCCTAACCCTGGTAACGACTAGTGATGAGCCGAACACCCCCGTGTTCGGTTCTAACTCGAACTTTCATGATCGCTTGCAGGACCTGCGGGTGTGCGCCGCCCACCCCCCCCCGTACCTCTGATTGCTTGATTTTTCGCTGCCGTTGCCGGTCAATTTCCTATCCCATCATCAGGTACTCTTGTGAAGAGCAGGTAATTTAGAGTGTTTACATTGATAACAGCCTATCTTAATCCTGCCGCTGTCTCTGACATACCTCAATTATCCTTGCTCCATGCTCAGGTTCAAGGACACTTGATTGTTGAGTTCCTGGATTGCGATTGCCAGCTAGATCCATGAGCAATGTAGAAATGTTACAATTTGCCACAACGCAGTCTGAGCAAGAGTGTCCAAAAGTAGATGTTGATGCTTAAAAGGCACAATAGAATAAAGTCAGCCGGGGGTGCATCGCAAGATTTGCCAAACAATACTCAGAACCAGAGGCCTTGCTGCACTCCTTACCGGAAGGAACACGTATGGGTGGGTGCTCGTAGTGACTGCGGACGGCACCGTTTATACCATAAATTAAGAAATAATGTCACCAGCACACCATAGTAGTAAAGCAATAGTCCATTTAATGACACATTGCCATTCGATGCAAGCGCTTTCGGGGCCTCAGGGGTTCCCCTTCATCAGGCTCAGAATGACACATCACTTACAGAACCATCAACTTTATATAGACATCAAACTGTGAAATACAAACAGACCCCTCCCATGAAGGCAGTGTCATCACTGAGCACATTCCCACCATAAGAGATTCAAAAATCAACTGACCTCGGGCAATTCAGATGTATCACGGCACGAAACAGCAACCGGGCCGCTGATTACCGTTGATTACACTCATACTATCTATGTCCATCTCTAATGGACATAGATAGTCTTTTTTCCCCCCTTTTTATAATGAGTGTTCACATTCTGTTTCCTCTGATCGGCATGTTCCTCATGCCTATAGAATTTGTTAGCCCTGTATTGGCCGGAGCTCTGCATTACGGATCACAGGCGGTTTATGCAGGCGCAGGCTATCTGTGTCTCTTAGGTGCCGTCAGCTGGAGCGCAAGCCGGAAGCTCTCTGCGCTAACACACATTGATATGTGTGACAGAGGGGGCAGCACTTATAGCCGACATGGCGTCTGGTTGCCTTGGCGACCACCCGTGCCTTCGATAATCAACGGCCCGGTTGCTGTTTCGCGCCGTGATGCATCTGAATTGCCTGAGGTCAGTTGATTTTTGAATCTCTTATGGCGGGAATGTGTTCAGTTTAGTACTACTTTCATTTTGTATAATGTTACAACAACCTCAACCACATAAATGTGTTTTCCTTGCTGTTATACATTCCATTATCAATCATATCTGTGGTCACAGCTCTTCACATGACTCCTATTTGCCTGTGTAATATTAGTATGTCTGTAATAGATTATCATTATCTGCCTGGCATATTTTGGTAACTTCTTACTGGAACATTTCTTAAAGGTCAGAAGTGCCAAGTATGAAACATATTTAATATTTTATTTCAGTTGAAAAGCAGCAAGCCATAAACAAAATTGTGTCAAGAAGTGTTAAAATTAGATCCACTTTGCTGCACGCTGTGATGATTGTCTTTAGACATATTCACATGAAACTAACACATCCTTCAAATGTACAATCCCTAAATTAGCCCGATGTCAGAGGAAGAGTTGTTTCAGTCTTCATAAATAACAAACACATTTTCCGGAATCTCACAATGTCAAAACACAGTGATATTTGGGAAAATTAAACTGATGAATGATCCTTAGCTATAGCAGCTTGTCAATAGCAATCTTCTTTAATTCAGTATACACTCATTGTTGAATATTTCAGTGTATTATTCATTAGACATCTGGATACATAAACATGCAACCTTGGTTAAATGCACAATGCGGCTGAAAGAACAGTCAAGAAACAATAGAATAAATCGCTTTAACATATTAAGCCCAAATTCAAAGTGAAAGGTTTAGCCTTTTTGGGGCACAAAGGCACTTTGAGCCCCAGCTGTGTGTATGCTTTGTATTGACAGTTTAATTGACTGATGCTTATAGCAGTGAATTTTACAACCAACTAGGAAGATGCTTAAGTAGGTCATTTTTGAGAATACAGTTAGCAATATCACATCCACAAGGCCATCTAGATAGTAAAAGTCCAAGCGCAAATGAGGTCAAAGACATTGGAAAGTGTATCTATATTTGGTAGATATTCAAGTCACCTCATGGCTCTGTATTTTGATATGAAGTGACATATTTGATGTTCTAGTAGACTGGAGTTGAAACATTAGAGAAACTATGTAAAATAAATGATAGTTACCCCCCAGGGTCTGTTGAAACACACCTGGTGAAGTCCTTCATGTAGCTTGGTCTTATGTTCATCAGTAAGAATGGTTGTTAGACTGATTTAGTGAGCAGCTGCAGTTTTGCAGCTGTTCTACCAGTCTGTAGCACTAATGTGTGAGCCAAAGTTTAACAGTTTACCTTTCAGTTCACACCCCATATCATCATCCAAAATCTTAAGCTCTGTGTTTTCATGAATCAATTCAGGTTATAGTAGAGAAAGAAACTCCTTAAATTTACTCCACTATTAATTTTCCTTCTACTATCAAATATGCACATAATTCCACTATGGGCTGTTATATAATTCATTTCTTTTTATTTTTAATGGAAAATCAGAGATAAATACTGCCTGTGGAGTTTCCACACATATCTCTCTTTTGACCTATAGACACAGCTAGAAATTAGCAGAAAAGTGTATTTTGCTAATATTTTTTACATTTATTTTGTGTGTTGTGCAGGAAAAAGAAGTCTTGTATTATTTTTCACAGATCAGTCACCTACATCCCACAATATATGTTACTTTCTATCCCATGCTTCTTTGTACAGCTGAAATCCAAAATGTGACAGCAACAGCTGTTATCTTACTGTCCCTATAATATATCATATTTGCACATCACATATTAGGGCAATGATGTTATAGGAGTTACCTGTGAAGTCATTGGCCATATTTGAATTTAGACCAAATATGGGTATTGATGTCACATTACTGTCAATATTTTGACTAAGTCTAAATATGGGCAATGGTATCACAGGGAACACCATCCCCAGAGTTCCCTGTGCGCTTCCTTGTTCCCTTAAGGACCTTTTAGAAAAGACAAATACATAATTTTTCAACACATTTTCCTTGCAGTTCAATACACTTTGCCCATCTGTTAACAAGCTTTCGCATTCTCTCATTAAAAATGTTTTTAGGTTGATCTGCGTGTCACGAATGTACCGAATGTACATATTCATCAGAGGTGAATCTTCGTCCTCGTAGGGCTGCTTTCTGATTTGCACATGATTTGCCACATAATCCACTGTCACTCGTCTATTCAACAGAATTATTTCACGTGTATGCTCAATGTTATCATCAGCCCTGGACGTGGACGGACATCCGGCTCCTTCCTGATGGCTAACACCTTTGCGACTTTCCTTGAACTTCTCTATCCATTCACACACGAAAAAACACATTCTCCGTACTGCGCACAAAGTCTTTGATAATTAACGGCACCGGGCACACCCTCAGATCACAAAAAATTAATCACTGCATGCTGCTCTTCTTTCATGCAAATCACAAGTGGGACATCCATTTTTTCTCACACCACAGTTATAAATGAACTGACCTAACTCATTCACACCTGCACAGCAGTGACTGGGGAGACAGTAGCCTTTAACAGAAAGTGCTGAAAAGACAGTGCAGCCAACAGAAGTTTTAATATACAGGTGAAACTCGAATAATTAGAATATCGTGCAAAAGTAATTGCAGTAAGTGCTGCAAAAGGGGCCCAAACCAAGTACTGAGTACATATGCATGCTTGTATTTTTCAGAGGTCCGATATTGTTCTATGTACAATCCTTGTTTTATTGATTGCATGTAATAATCTACTTTTTTGAGGTTGTGGATTTGGGGTTCTTGGGGTTTTCATGAGCTGTAAGCCATAATCATCACAATTATGACAAATCACGGCTTGAACTATCTTGCTTTGCATGTAATGAGTCTATCTCATATATTAGTTTCACCTTTTAAGTTGCATTAGTGAAATAAATGAACTTTGCACGATATTCTAATTATTCGAGTTTCACCTGTAACTGGAGTGCAGATAATTTTTGACTCATCCTCGTAGTTTGAATATTGTTCTAGGTAAAAAAGGGGCAAATGGTGGGCGAATTTCAAAATAAATCTACATTCATTATTAAAAGGATGAATAGTACAGTAAAGCACTTTCCTATTAAAGAACATATGTTGGGAAAATCTTATTTGATTACATTTTAACATTGGCAAATCCCGTTTGATGCTATTTTAGATCTGCAAATCTTGTTTGAAAAAACCCTTTGATAAATAGAGGAAATTTTGAAAATCGAATTTTGGTGCAAAAATGGGTGAATATTGGGCAAATGGTGGGCAAATTTCTTATCAAATTATTAATAAATATACCCCAATATATTGTTGAGTTAAATGTACATCTAAAACTCTGCACTCCTTTATCTGATTTTCAATATAACAATCCACCATAGATTTGCTTATATAGGGTCATTTCGTGTCAAAATAAACATAGATACTAGACATGTGCACTGCCAAAAAATTCGTTTAGTTTCGTTTCGTTTTAAATTCGGATTTGTGTTATTTCGTTTTTCAGGATTCGAGTGTGAAAGTCAATTCGGATTCGGAATTCGGATTCGGACGAAATTCGGTAGCGTTAGTACGAACGTTCTTTTCATTTTCTGTTCTTATTTGTTTCTTATTCGTTTCTTATTCGTTTCGTTCGTTTGCAGCAAAAGTGACATTTGAGGGGGAAAAAATATTTTTCTCCTTCTCTAATGTCACTTTGCTCCAATGAACGAAACGAATAAGAAACGAATAAGAACAGAAAACGAAACGAACGTTCGTACGAACGCTACCGAATTTCGGAAATGGAAATTCGGATTCGTTTGCATTCGTTATGTCTGTAATTCGGAATTCGGATACATCCGAATGTCCGAATTTCTGAAAATTCGTCCGAATTTCGATTCGGAACGAAACGAATCGCACATGTCTAATAGATACTGTATGATCCATACTGTGTTTCAACAGACCTCACATCCTTTTTATGCCCAAACACACAACAAACAAGTTGGGCACATAACAGATTACGAATCTATAGTACGGATAACGGATTTACAGTAGTTAAAACCATTAGGATAATTATGTTTTAATTTTTTTTACTCAGTTAACAGCATCAGCACCATCAGCAACTTAGGCCTGGCTGGATGAGAAGAAAACATCAATGAAAAATTAGAGCTTTTTTTGTTAATTTCTGGTTGTGACAACAAAGAATTATGGTCTTTCAATGTGGAAGACTATCGATTTGAACCAGCTCAAAAGTATGACAACGCCTATGATGGATACATTTTTTTGACATACTGCTGCAGGGGCACAAGAAACTGTAGTTTATTTTTAGAGACTTTGCAGAAAGACCCATGAATTTGACAATACAGAAAAAGAAATATAAAAAGGCTGCATTTTAGAAGCCTTCTAATCACAGAAGTGTTTTAATAATTTGTTACGGAGGATGCAGTAACACACAAAATACACAAAACAAAGAGGGCGACAATAGATTTTATTTACAGAATTTTCAAACATTATCCTAATGTTTTAACATAGTCCTAATGTCATAACTATTTTATTAGCTAAAGGGGGAGCAATTCTATCAATAGCTAAACAGTGCAGATTTAAAAAAAAAAAGAGTACAAAGTAACTTTACAAATTATTTTAAAAATTCTAAACAGATGTAGTCGACAAAAGAGAACAAATGGGTTTTCCATTGTTAAATTTTAGCAAAAAGAGATCGACAATCCAGATAAACTTTTTTAATATATGGGTAAGAGAAGGTTACAAGGTTTTTTAGTTAGAAAAGGACAAATACAGTAAAAAAAGTTAAACTGTAAAAAGTAACAATTTTTCTCTCCTTTACCAATGTATTCACATTGTCATGTGACAGTTTTTCTAAAACAATACAGACTAATGATTTCAGGACAGTGGTGGAGCGCCAGAGCCAGGTGCCAGCTGCAACCGCTGCAACCCTGGTAGTTATCATGAAAACGTGAAGTATCGGCACTGGTACTCGAAAAGTATCTGTGCATCCCTAATATACAGTATATATATACAGTATATATATAGCATTGATAGCAGTGCCTTCACTCCAAAGGGGTTTCCTGGAATTCAATTAAATTCCCAAGAAATTATACATACAATTATGCTTTCACTATATGTAACTATTGATTGTATTTGTTATAATACAGCATTCACCACCAAAAAGTTGATAGAGGGAAAATGTGCCCCTACACCTGGAGACCTTTGGAAACCTTGTAACTGTGGGGGAACTTCCCAGGAAAAAAAGGAAGCACATGGAGGTGGAAAAGATTGCAGCTTGTATGTGATGATGCAGACTTCCCAATAGTGTCTGCTGTTTAAGATCCACTGCTCAGGAGGGATTCATATAACCGTTTGTGGTTGTGAGTATAATTTAAAGCATACAGTTATAATTGTTAAAGTTCCCCCTGCTGTATTTGAGCACAAGCTCATATCTTAAGTGTAGAGCAGACTGGTTTGAAGAGCCCTTGCATATTAGATTAATATAGACAATACTATATCAAGTGTGATAAGAGATGAGGATACAATGTTGTATGTAGGAAACAATACTATAGGAAGTGTCATAAGAGATGAGGATACAATGTTGTATGTTGGAAACAATATTGTATCACGTGTGATAAGAGATGAAGATACAATGTTGTATATAGGAAACAATACTATAGCAAGTGTGATAAGAGATGAGGATACAATGTTGTATGTTGCAAACAATATTGTAGCAAGTGTGATAAGAGATGAGGATACAATGTTGTTTGTAGGAAACAATACTATAGAAAGTGTGATAAATGATGAGGATACAATGTTGTATGTAGTAAACAATACTGTAGCAAGTGTAATAAGAGATGAGGATACAATGTTGTATGTAGTAAACAATACTGTATCAATGGTAATAAGAGATGAGGAACAATATATGTAGGAAACAATACTGTAGCAAATGTAATAAGAGGTGAAGATACACAGGGTTATTCACAAAAGGGTGAAGAGTTTGGAGAAAACAGGAGAAGTGAACAATATAGTACAACATAGCTGATTTAGAAAATTCTCCAATTCAGCTCGCTTTCTATTTGACCTATGTTGTCCTAGATTGTTCACTTCTCCTGCCTTCTCCAAACGCTTCAGCCTTTTGTGAATAACCCAGACAATGTTGTATGGAGCAATGAATATTGCAGCAATGCTGCAAATCTAAAACAGCTGTTACTATGGCAATGGTAAACCACCATGGCAATGGTATACCACCAGCTCCGTGCCCCTTTGAAATCCTTAGGACGTAACATGTAGGGCAGAGCTTGGTGACATGAACACACATGCAGGAAGTGGTAAGGAAGTCTGGAGACATTTGAAATACATGCACACAGTCTTGCTTTTGATTTCCAGTGGACCGAGTTACTGCAATTTTTTATATAAGTGCTACTTTATGCATTTTAAATATAAATTCTGGATTCCTAATGAGCCTTTTTTAGGTCTTATTCTTATGGGATATTGATTTCTTGAGCCTGAGAAAATGAAGCGCAGCCTTTACATTAGTGGAGGATACCAATCCATTGGTTATTTGAAAGCACATCTGAACTTCGCTATTTACATATGCATTATTTAAAGCTGAACCCTGGAATAAACAAATAGCATCTAAATATAAGGGACATGTGTATACTTACTTAAATCTGTAAATGGTGCGCATTGTGTATTTCTTACAGATCTGTGCAGTAATCCAGTGTGAAACTTTGCCTCTATGCAGGACCTTCTTATAATAAAGACCAATCCCTGCTGCTCTCTCATTTTACCCATGGTGACTGGTCTTGTCTCCACCCCCTTCCCCAGCACTCTGCCAGGCTGTGCCGAACAATCAGAGCCTGAGAGCAGAGGCTGCAGTCTAGTCAGGCAAATTAGGCGGACGTCTCAGCCCATGCTGGGGCCACGTGGCTGCCTAATTTGTCTAAGTAGAGCACCTAAGTAGAGCGCCCAAAGCTATCAGGAGGATGCAGGGGGATGTGGTGACCTGTTAATAAAAGCCTAACAGCGGCCTATCAATGAGGAGCAGGTGTGGGCTGTGTGCTACCAGTGTGCTCAGGGACTGGCCCAGAGCTCCCTGGCACTGTAGACCTAGCACCCAGCACCAGTCCTCCATAGATGATGGTATTCTGTATTGTATTGCTGTATAATGTTTTGCTAAGATTTGTAGTCCCCTATAGCTAGTGGTATTCGGCATTGCTGTATAATTTATTGCTGGGATTTGTAGTCCTCTATAGCCAGTGCCATTCTTCACTGCTGTGTAATGTATTACTGGGATTTGTAGCCCTCTGTAGCAGGTCCTATTCTGCATTACTATATAATGTATTGCTAAAGCTAATGGTATTTCTGCATTGCTGTATAATGTATTGCTGGGATGTGTAATCCTCTCTAGCTAGCGGTATTCTGCATTACTGTATAATGTATTGCTGGGATTTGTAGTACTCTATAGCTGGTGGTATTCTGCATTACTGTATAATGTATTGCTGCGATTTGTAGTCCTCTATAGGAGGGGGTATTATTCTGCATTGCTGTATAATGCATTGCTGGCATTTCTAATACAGTGGCAGAACTACCAGGGTCACAGTGGTTGCAGCTGTGACCAGACTCTAGCATTCCGCCACTTGGGGGGTCCTGGACAGGAGGAAGGCGGCCCTGGTAACCACCTACATTTTCAGTTACCGTGCGCCCCTTTCTTCTGTCTGGGGCCCTCTATGAAGACTGGACTTTATATATTTATGGTATATTATATGCTGGTGGTTTCTGAAGAATATTTTGTCACATGTTTTTTATGTTTTACTACTAAAACCTGCATATATCCAATCTACAACTTCTTACTTGAGTTGTAGATTGGATATATGGAGGTCAGACTAAGCAGTGGGTGGCCGGGGATGTGCTGAGCAGATTGGAAATTAACTCAGCGATCTGAATTCCCAGACAGTTTCGGGGCCTTTCCTCAGATATTTCGCCTCTGATGAGGTCAACTTTGGGGGTTTGGTATGGCAGTTTGTTTAACCTCCCTGGCGGTATGATTTTCTCTTTTTTTCGTGTCATTTTTGTTTTTGTCGTTTTTTTTCTCAATATCCCGCCGGTTCCGCCCCCCTGCGACGCGTACGCTCGCAAGGGACGGAACCCGGAAGACGGCATCGGCCGGAGAACACAGCGCGGCTTGAGGGGCAAGGTAAGTAAATGCTATGCGGCATTCCCGAGTGTAGCTCAGGGTTACCGCTTATGGTATGGAAAAGTAACCCCGAGCTACACTTGGGAATACCACCAGGGAGGTTAAAGCTGGATGTCTGTAAAACTCTCCTCTACTACCCTTGACTGATCATGCATACTTTATGATAGGTAAATTGGACAGGAAGTTTAATGATTGGCATGTGGATAAGCCTATCCACCTCCATCATGTGCTTAGGGGCACGGTGTTAGCACCTCTGGAGACCCTTTTAGATCCTAATTGTTTGACATTTATGGATTATTGGCGAAATGCTATGCGGCATTTCCGAGTGTAGCTCAGGGTTACCGCTTATGGTATGGAAAAGTAACACCGAGCTACACTTGGGAATACCACCAGGGAGGTTAAAGCTGGATGTCTGTACAACTCTCCTCTACTACCCTTGACTGATCATGCATACTTTATGATGGGTAAATTGGACAGGAAGTTTAATGATTGGCATGTGGATAAGCCTATCCACCTCCATCATGTGCTTAGGGGCACGGTGTTAGCACCTCTGGAGACCCTTTTAGATCCTAATTGTTTGACATTTATGGATTATTGGCGATATTCACAGTTACAGCATTTTCTTGCATCGCTCCCTGGACCATTACGATCCTTAAGGGATCTGAGTCCTATTGAAACTATGTTTCTTTCAAGTAGTAGGCCTGCCAAGTGTATCTCCTGCTTTTATAACCTTTTGTTGGCATTTGGAAGACCAGAGTTTCACGATTTTGTGAATAGATGGGAGAGAGACTTGGGCAGCCAGCTGGCTGTTGAACAAAAAATTAAGGTATTGGCTTTAACACATGCCTCTTCAATGGCATGTACCATGGAAGAGATGAATTATAAATTACTTACCCGTTGGTACCTCTCTCCGTCTAGAATGCATGACATGTATGGTGATGGAGGGGATGTGGACAAAGAGGAACTATGGCGCATATATGGTGGACTTGCCCCATTATACAGGGATATTGGGGTCAGGTGAGGACTTATGTTGAAAAAAATGATGTGTTCTCATATTGAAGATGACCCATTGTGTATATTATTTCATTGCACTCTAGATTCTGCAGTGAAATATAGATGCTCACTGACCCCTCACCTACTTAATGCTGCGAAAGCTCTGATACCGCGGTATTGGAAAAAGGTCTCTATACACCCTATACATCAGTGGTTTGAAAAAATTAACAACATCTGTAATAAGGAAGAGATGGTTCTATCATCTAGAGGACAATATAAAAGATTTTATAAAATATGGGCAGGATGGTTTGAATTTAAGAAAAGTGCAGATTATGGTTTGGTGATGTCATTGGCACATTAATAATGATCTTAATCTGATGAGGTATATACATTTAGAGGGGTTCTTTTTTTGTTTTTGTTTTGGGGTTTTTTTTTTGCGCGTTTGTCTTTGTCTATGTAGGGAGTAATTATATATATGTGCATGTGGGAACAGTTAAGCTAAACTAGATGGGATTCAATAAATGTTTATAAGGAAGTATAAGATTGTTTAGTAGAAGAATAAAAATAAGTTATGTAATAATGTAATAATATTTATTTAAATGTATACATCAAGCAAAAATGTCTATGTTGAATATGTTGTCCAGATGGAAGTTTGTTTTGTATTAATATGTAAAAACTTTAAATAAAGAATGGAAAAAAAAACTTGCATATAAGCCTTCAAAAAGGGGACAACTGATTTTCAAAGTTCGCGTCCCATAGACTTGCATTGAGTCCGAGTCCGAGTTCAAATTCAAACTTTTTCCATGTTCTAAAGTTCGAATTCAAACTGAACACGGGGGTGTATGGCCCATCACTATTAAGGATATCATGTGAGGAGGGTAGTGAGTACTGCACTTATTTACGTACTTTTGTGATGCTTTGATGTTATTAATTTGGTGCTTGCAGCTTTTATATATTTTTACCTGAGGAGACAGTAGTGTGGAGGTGTCCATTATTGTGGATTATTATTATCATTACATATTTGTAACATGTAGCAATAATGTAAAGAATAGAGAAGGTTAAAAAACATAACTTGATTGCAATAAAATGATCTATACAACACACATGAATATAATATGACAATACACCTAAACCTTGCAAGGAATTGCATAACATTCTGATATATAAAGCTGTATACCAAGTATGAAAAATCAGCAGTAAACGTCTTCAAAATAATGCTACAGGTCTGAGGTGAGGAAGTGACTGTCTATATCTAGATAAACAGCTAACTGAGCTAGAATCCCAGCATGGCAGATTGTCACGTAACAAAACTGAAAGCTTGACTGCCTTAGGTTAGCCATACAATTGCTCCATCTGGCTCCTTCAATTTTGCATTCAACTTTTGTCTAGTTGGGTAGTGCCGATAGGGCCACCTACGGCTCAAATATCGGCCAATTTATTAGGAATTGGCTGAAAATCAAATGGCCAGCTTTCGTTCCCATCTCTTGAGGAGGCTACCTCGCTGGGGTCCTATGCAGCTTTGACTGGCTTGGTCTATAGAGGGGTTGGGGGGCCGTATCCGCTGGCGGTCTCAACTGTTAAGGCTTGGGACTCCATCTGCAAGCTTCTCCATCCAGTTCAATTAAGAACACAATGGCAAATTCTAACTGTCCTAACATTAATTCATAGAAGTGGCTATCTGAAATCTAACCTATCATCTAACCCAGTCTTATTAAAAAGTAAACTTAAGTACCTTTCAAAGTAAGTATCCTGCCTATAGTAGGGTACACACGCCGCAAATTTCAACCAATTCAGCAGGTGACCCTATTTCATCAGTAGAAGGTGATCCTTAGATCGATTTCTCCCGAAGGAACATGTTGTAAAATGTTCCGCTGAACCGAGCTTGCAGCCAATCAGGTACAAGTTCAGTTTGGGTATTCTGACAGTGTCCAGCTGCTGTCAGAATACAAAGGTAACAGAGGGGATTCCTCAGTCCATGCTGGTAAGATGGGAGGAATCTGTGCTATTGTTTTCGTTCAGCATGCAGGAAAAAATTGACACATGTATACTCTAATTGAGAGTAGATACTGCAAGATGTCAGCTATTACCTTTATTAGACTCTTCTTTCCCCTCTTTCATTTACATAGTATTTGAGGTTGAATAAAGACATTAGTCCATCAAGTCCAACCTATTAGGATCTCATTCTAGGAGATGTCACATTGTTATTGACACCTGAATTTCCTTGAGTTTACCAACTGCCTCCCCCCTGGCCTTGAGAGTGCCTTTGCTGACCATTGATGTATATAAAGTCCAATAAGAGTGCAAGAGTAGTAAAATTGGTTCACAGAACAGCCAACTGCCAACGTGGCAGTTTTTTTTTTTTTCACCCAAACTTCTGTGGGGCAGTTTTGGTGATTAATTTATTTTGTTTATTTTATTCAGCATAGAGTAGGTGCGATATGCACCCCAAATACACTCAGCATAAGTTTCACCCACATCCCCTGCCACATTTCCCTCCCCACTTCACTCTTCTTGGATTCTACAGATGGATTTTCTTCTGATGAGTGACATGCAATGCATTCTAGCTGTCAAGCTGCTGCCATTCGGGATGATTACAGGCAAGAAAGGAAACCTATGTCAGTGCACCACATTAATAATTTGAAGCTAAACTCCAGGTAGATATAAAGAAAAACACAAATTATTGCAGCCCTGTGTTATTTAATACATTTTAAAATGTATTCTTTCAAATGCAAGCAGTGTATGTACCTAAAGTTGACTTGGCATCAGCTTTTTACAGTCTGCGGTACACTCTCTACAACAGAGCTCAAAGAGGTGATAGGACAAGCAGTGCAATGAGCCAAGCAGGTGTCCTGCAGTGCAAGGTGCATGCTCATAGGAGAGAGCACAGTGACAGATAGATGAGCTCTTCAGTGGGGACCTTCTTCATTCACTGTTAAGGCACAGATTAAGGGCGGGAAGAGTCTTGTAAGTGAAAGTGTAACTGCAGCAGAGAAAGATCAGTTCCCCAACCTGCTAGGTAGCACTCTGCTGTGGGGCAGGGCTCATTCTCACATGCACATTGCAGTGAAATTCCAGCAACATCACATCACACGGTGACAAACATTATGCACGTGTTGCCTTACAGTGACATTCATTTTGAAAGTTTAAGTTAAATCCAGGTATGTGTGCCTCTTGCATTTAAAAAACTAAATTTAAATATGTGTTAACTATTACAGAGTTGTATTAATTCATGCTGTCATTTACTTTGAATGGCACCCCAATGCACTTGTACTGCAATGCACCCCAGCACACCACAAAAATGCAGCATGCACTGAATTTTAATGTATTAAAGTGCACTACAGCCCATTTATTCATTTCAAATGGGATACCTAATGCAAAATGCCTTAACACACAAAAATTTGTGGGTTGCGGCACAATGTGCTGTGGTGTAAACCTTCCCTGAAATTTAGGGTTGAATGGACAGAATTACTAATCTTTTGACAGGAAAACAGCTCTCATGTATGTATTTTAATTGTGTATTTAGCAGTTTGCTGGGGCAGCTATAAAATAGACATATCCTCACTGGTTTTGATATTACATTGCAAAATATACATGGACACTAGCAGAAATATTTTACTTTATCCAATTATTAAACTCCTGCATGCCCAAGTAATATTTCCTGATAATAGATTGCTTTAAACAACCCATCCATGACTTATAATGAGAGAACTGGTATAAGTTTGGATGGACCAGTGTTTTCACATAATGTTTCCCCCTTTTTTGCTCTTGTTCTGCAGAATGCAAACTCAATTAACTGGTAGGAAGGTGTTTTTTATTCAACCTAGCTTTGGAGAAATATAATATGAAATCTGTACTGCATCAAAAAGGCCCCTGCAGTCTAATTAGATAGGATTTTTCTCAAAAGGTTTGACTATTGGGAAGACGTTTAGTAGACTGCTTGTCTTGGATGACAGACAATTGGCAATCTGTTTTATTAATGTGACCCTAAAAAAAGGAGTTGTGCACTAACATGCAATATTTATGTGGTGGCAGATATCACAATTCTCACAGACGATCAAGAAGTCTACCGCTATACGATAGCAGCTCCCTGACACCTGGAAGAGGAACATTTTAATCTGGAAAGGTTTACTCTGCTCTATCTAGGCTATTGAGATTTGAAATAGCCAATAGCAGCCTAGCTATTCATTGCCCTGCTAGCTGTTGTTTCTTTGTTCGGAAGGCAGCTGCTGTCAGAATACGAAATAAAACCCCAGCAAGTAGCAGGGGAAGCATTAGGTCCTCTGCTATCTGCTGATCCCCTTGCTATCTGCCATCATTTCAGGGAGGTGCCCTCTCCCCCTCCACCCCCAACACCTAAACTTTCACCTGAAAAAACACACAATTTCTTTTTAAAGATATGCTTGTAAAATATTAAAAAGAAATAAAAACTTGCAATGTGCCTAAACCAAGAAAGAATATTTAGTCAGAACCAAAAGAGCTGTATTCACTGAATTCTAATTTGTATTTTTGCTGTTTGTTATTTAGTCTTAAAAATGTTGTTTGAGTATTTAAGTATTATTTAAACTGTACAGAAGTGTGACCATTTTAAAAAAAAATAATGGATGTTTGAAAAGACAATTTTGGAGCCCAGGGCTATGATTTTCTTCAGTTGCCTAGCAACCTGTGCAAATATAGAACTGCAGATGCAAAATCCAGTGACCTTTCTTTTCTGTAGCTTTCATGTATATTATTGCTTTTTTCTTTCCCATACTATGGTTTGGGAAGCACCCAACATATACTTACATTATTTGTCCATATTTTGGTAGGAAAAAAATCCATAACGTGGGAAGATCTAGCTTTGAATATTTACATATAGGTATGTATGTAATTTTTTTTTGTCTGTTGATAGATATGGACATAAATGATAGATATATTTAATAGATACATTAAACCAGGGACTCATTGATTCTTTCAGCCTCATATTGGTAACATTATTACTTATATTATCATTTAACATTAATGTGATTGTCTCTGATCATGCACTATGTACAGAGGGGGAGAGGAATACTTTGCCAATATCCAGCTGGGGGACTATGCTGGTGGTGTTCTCTGTGTCTGTCCCAGCCTTTCCTTACTTTTAAACATGCCTGGTACAGCACTAGGGAAGTAGCTCTTAGGCGGTATCCATTTAGGACACCAAATCCACCTCAAATCTGCACCATCATACTCTTCACCTTACAACATCATGGAAGTCTCATAGTTTTTCTCAATGGCTTTATTGAAAGTTTTTTAATACAAGTTATGAAAAAACCTATAGAGGTATATAGCCATAACATGGTATGATAGTGTTGTCTGTCTACTACAAGAAGTTAGGAGCTGACTGCTTTTTTGGCAGGATGTTTTCAAATGTCTGACTGATCAAAAAGTTTGGAATGACCCTTCTATTTTTTCTAGTGGACTCATAGAGCCTTCTATTTGACTCATGTAGGCTATCTGGGGATCAGCCATAACATTATGATCACTGAGAGATGAAGTTAATAACATTTATTATCTTGTTACAATGGCAACTGGAAGTGGGTGGGATATATTAGGCAGCAAGTGAACATTTTGTCTCTAAAATTGATGTGTCAGAAGCAGAAAAAATGGGCAAGCGTAAGGATTTGAGCGACTTTGACAAGGGCCAAATTTTCATTGCTAGATGACTGGGTCAGCACAACTCTAAAACTGCAGCTCTTGTGGGATGTTCCCAGTCTGCAGTGGTCAGGAGCTTTCAAAAGTGCCAAATTGATGCACATGGGGAGCGAAGGAGGCCCCCCCACGCAACTTACAGGACTTAAAGTATCTACTACTTGATGGCTTGGTGCCAGATACCACGGCATACCTTCATATGTCTAGTGGCGTCCATGTCTCAATGAGCCAGGGCTGTTTTAGAAGCAAAAAAGGGGATCTATTTAATATTGGGTGCGGGATCATAATGTTATGGCTGATGGTGTACATTGTATATAGTTACACAGCCATTTATTTTCCTAATCGTCTTCATGTCAGAAGACCAAGTACAACAGTGTTCCACTTAAAAAAACATTCACATTTTTTTTTCAGCATATGATTTTTATTGGTAACATTCACATTTTATTTGTACCGCTATATGGTGAGTGTGTACTCTACTACCTTTAAGAAATATCTTCTCTCAGCTTTGAGGGTTCCTTCCTCACCCAGGAGTTGCCCATTGACCAATAAATCATCTCTTTCCATTCAGTAGGATGGTGAACCAAGAAGTTGTAAAATTAGGTATTACCACTAGTGAGCTGTTGGCACAATTGTAAAAAGACATGAAAGACATCTTTAACCACCTGCTGTCCGGCCGTTGCAATTAAACGGCCGGACCGCGGCTTCTTTTTTTTTTTAAATCCAGCTTTATTAATCAAAGATGCAAACTGACACAAATATTGCATGTATAGGCCTGCACGCAGGCAGCCAACTGTAATACGTTAAGAGTAAAGTATACATATCATCATAAGTAACAAAACCTCAAATGAGACAGTAGTGTACAAGGCATAACGGCACAGTGAGTCAATGCAAGTCTAGCTACAGCATTATAGTCATGCCACTGGTCAGACGGGGTAATTCAGCCGCCCCTGTGAGTGTTCTACTTTCAATCTCGCTCAAGATGACGACCGAGCGCGGTCCCCGCCATCAGCGTGGGCAACCCATATACAAGAGGAAAATCCTGACTTCTTGCTAGCGCGGAGCCCCACGCTCGGAAGCCATGAACCCCGAGTCGCCATCAATAATTCAATAGGGTGGCTGCATAATAGTCTACGTATGAGGTAAAAAGAAGAGCAGTTAGAAAAGGTCAAGGCAGGTGTGGAAAAAGAAAGGAGGAAGAGACAGCAGAGGGAGTTGGGGGGGGGGGGGGGTCTCCTCTCTTTCCCCCCGGTATCTCTCATTGGGACAGTGCAACTAGCCGGCATACTTCACACAGGACTCAAAAACTACACATGACGTAGGGTAAGTGCATTCCAGGGAGGGAGTAGTACTCATGTGTCTCCCAGAGGGGTCATAATTCGAAGATATGCATCAGTAACGGTGTAGTGGGACCACGCTCTCCAGGTGTTGCGGAATCTCTCTTCAGTGTTGTGGACAGTGGCCGTTAGATCCTCCATCTGGTGAATCTCATTAAACTTTGACAGCCAAAGGCGCAGAGATGGAGCCTGGGTCGATCTCCAGAGGGCTGGGATACATGCTTTGGCAGTGTTTAGCAAGTGAATAGATAGTGACGCCTTGTAATTGCGCCTTGACAAATTAGTCATGTGCAGAAGGAACACCTCTGGGGTCAGAGCCAATTCTGGCGTCACCAATTGGTTGATAGTGTCTCCTACCTCAGCCCAAAATCTGTTCAAGGAGATGTCCACGACTCTATTCAGATGTACTGCCTTGTAATAAAGGTCCACGTCTGGGAGCCCGATCCCACCCGCTGATTTGGGCATCGTAAGGAGGCGTCTGGCAATTCTGGAAACCCCATTTGCCCAAACGTAAAGTGAAAACATTCTGCGTAGGCGAGAAAAGAAAGAAGGTGGTAGACGAATGGGCAGCGCTTGCATCAAATAGAGTATTCTGGGAAGTATGGTCATTTTAAGAGCTTTGCAGCGTCCAAACCATGTCACCGTCAGCGCCTGCCACGCTCTTAAATCCTGTTTAATCTGTGATAAGAGGGGGGCAAAGTTGGCTTCATACAGCGACTTCAAGTCCGCCGTGATATGGGTGCCTAAATATGGTAGCGAATGAGCCTCCCACTTGAAAGGAAATGCGGCCCGAATCGCGGCCCGTTCCACCTGAGGTAACGTGATGTTCAGCGCCGCCGATTTGGACCAGTTGATCGCCAGGTTGGAAAGGGAACCGTAACATTTGAACTCCCTCATGAGTTCAGGGAGGGAGACCTGGGGCTGCGTGACAAAAAATAGCAGGTCATCCGCATATGCGGAGACCTTGTGTTCCATGGAGTGCGACCGGAAGCCTGAGATCCCCCCATTCATCCTAACATGACCCAAAAAGGGTTCCAGAGCGAGGATGTACATCAGCGGGGAAAGTGGGCATCCCTGTCGCGTGCCGTTTGTGAGTGGGAAGTATGCGGATCTAGCTTCATTGACTTTGATAGCCGCTGTGGGGTGGGAATAGAGCGCGGATATCCATGAGAACATATGTGGACCGAGGCCGATATGGCAGAGAGTGGACTTCAAAAACAGCCAGTCCACTCTGTCAAACACCTTCTCGGCGTCGGTCGAAAGGACCATCAACGGAGAGGATGTGGCGCATGGCTCATGGATGATATTGAGAACCCGCGTAGTTCTCAATCTGGGATAAAGTGAGGCGGGAGCCCTGACTGGAAATCAAGTGTGACGACTTAAGCTTCCGAAGGTAGGAGAAGGAGAGATGGGATGCACCCCTGGAGGTGTCCACTGTGGGGTCCATGACCAGGTTAAAGTCCCCGCCGAGGATCAGAGCCCCCTCCTGGAAATCTTCCAGGCAGGGAAGAAAAGATTGCAAGAACTGCAACTGGTCAGTGTTGGGTAGATACACATTAGCCAACGTCACCGTGATATCGCCCACCAGTCCCTTAACCACTAGAAACCGACCCATCTCATCAATCAACTGATCAACCCCTGTCCACGCCACCGATTTGGAAAGCAGGATACTCCTTTGGACCTGGAGAGAGGTGATGCCGCATGATATACCACGGGAAAATCCCGATTCGTCAATTTAGGGACCGCATCTATTTTAAAATGTGTTTCCTGTACGAAAGCCACTTGAGCTCCGGCTCGTCGCAGGTCAGAAAGCAGCCTCGATCTTTTTTCGGGAATGTTCAACCCCCTGGCGTTCAGGGAGTATATCGAGAGAGGAGCCATATTGTTCCACCGTCCCGTAGGAGGCCCAGGGGGAGGGAGGAGGTGGAGAATGGGGCAGAGGAAAGGAATAGAGCAGGGGTAGAGGGCAAGAAAGCAGTCAAGGCAGATTTAAGAAAAGCGGATGCAGACAATCCCGAGAAGAGAAAATAGAGAGAAAGAGAACAAAAAGAAGAAGAAGCTGACACCGACTACAGGTCAGCTAAAACCTTATTGTGGGTCACGCCCACCCCTGTATGGATAGGGTGTGAGCGTGCAACCTATGGGGGTGAAGTTAGCACCAAACAGTGGTTGAGAACAATAACAGTGTAGGAGATGCATCAGAGCGGCACCTAAACCTAGTATAATAGATATAAACACATTAACACAGTATCAGCATCCCAGGAACATGTCTCTATCCGCCCAAGCAGAAAGTCGGAGGACCCACATTGGGAGAGAGTGCTGCCCCACAGCGCCCCCTAGAGGGTTCCGCTGCTGGCCGCCCTCACCCCCCCTATGGGCAGTCCGCCCCCCAAATTCAACCGGCCAGTTAAGTATAGAGAAACAACATAACTATGAATCTGTGACCACAACTCCCCGTTATCAAAATCACAATGCTAAGAAGGGTCCCACCCCCAGGCCCAGAGTCCCCGTGAACTAAGGAAGTGCAACAATAGTCACTCTGCGGCCGGACGGAGCACCCAGGAAGGGACACCCCCACTTAGTTCAACTGTTCGAGCCTTAACGCTGGCTTAGGCAGAGCAAACATCAGCCGTGATATGGGGGAATGTATACAAAACCTGAGACATCAATGCAAACTCCTGCAAACGGGATCATCAAGCCTCACTCCCTGCGTGAGACGGGCCTGGGGCGGACCTCTGACTGGCTCGATTGCGGGATCTCCCCCGTCTGGATATGCCCATTGGAAAGCTTGCCGAGGGTGGACGATCATCCGAAAAGTCAAGCCAATTCGGAATCGGTATCTCTTCTGAATCTAGGAAGGCAAACAGGTCTGGCAGCTGTGAAGGACGATGTAGAGTGAAGGATGCGTCGCCCCTTCGCACGATGAGATGGAATGGGTGGCCCTATCTGTAGGAGGCATCTACAGAGCGGATGACTTCCAGTAAAGGCCGCAGGGCTCTGCGCATGCGTAGGGTATGTCTAGAAAGGTCAGGCATAATTTGGATCTGCGCTCCGTCAAAGTCCAGGGGCCCCTTATGCCAGGCCTTCCGCAAAATCTCCTCCTTAATGGAATAAAAGTGCACTCTACATAACACATCCCTGGGTTGGAGATTGGCCTGGGTCGTCGCACGGGTACCCATAACACGATGCACACGATCTAATTCCATCTCAGACGCTGGGGGCTTATCCAGATATTGATTGAGGATTGCCAATACTGTGGAGCGAAGATCCCGGCCCATTGTAGCTTCAGGGATGCCCCGCAGGCGTAAGTTGTTCCGCCTATTGCGGTTCTCGCCATCATCCAGCCGTAGGAATGCTGCTGTAATTTGGGTGCCCATATCTGAGTGTGCCGTCTCAAGGGCTGCCACCCGCTGTGTGAGTGAAGCAGTAGAGTCCTCCACTGTCGCCACCCTGCCATCCAGTGATGTCACTCTGTGCCCGATGTCCTGGACCTCTTGCCTGAGGGCTGCCACTATGCGTGCGGCCATATCCTCCAGGTCCCCTTTGGTAGTCAGGCGCGGGAGAATATCCCTCCAGTCTCCCCCCTCTTCCACCTCTATGTCAGGGCGGGCATCCGATGTGGCCAGGGAGAGTGCCGGTGAGGGGATCGGTGATGGTTGCCAGTCGCCCGGCCGACTTACCACTTCCACGGGCGGCGCTGTCACTTTACTCCGGGTCTTGGACGGAGTGGGGCCTGCGGCCGTGGAGCGGGTGGACGCCATGTGTCGCGTATCCTCCGGTCGGCTCGCGGTACCCGCGGGGGGAAAAAAATCAGCCAAATCTGACTGTCGGGAACTCCGGAGGCACAGCTGACTTCCCGGCACCCGAGACATCCAGAGAAGGGGGAGAATAACGTCTGCTAGAGCTTAGGCCGGTGCCGGGAGATGCAGAGCTCCAAGGAGTCACGTCCTCACGTCGCCATTGGCAAGCCAAGCCCCCCTGGACCGCGGCTTCTTGAATGAGGGTGGGCGTTTTTAAACATCCCATCCCGCACCGCTCGTGCCTGCTGCTAGGCGGTGCGCACGAATGGGAAATTGGCTTTGAATGTAAATCAGTACACAATCTCCGTTTGATCTCCTCCTCCTCGTCGGAATGCAGGAAGTGATGTGTATTACATCACTTCAGCATTCCTCTGTCACTCTCTGGTACAGAAACCGGAGAGAAGCTGGTGAAGCAGGTCTCTGCTTCATCAGCTTCTCTGGGGGTCCCTAGGTGACAGTAGGGGTCCTAAAGACCCTTGATGTCTCCATAAAGTGGACCTGTCACTGTAAATTGGCTATCACATAGGGAGCTTGTTTGCTCCCTATGTGATAGCAAAAAAAGGTATGTGAAAAAAAAAGGTTTAAAAAAATGAAAGTTGAAAAAAAAAATGAAATGTAAAAAAAAATGAATGTCCACCGCCCCCACATGCACACGCAAACATGCGTCGAGTCCGCCTACGTCTGAAAACGACGATTACATCCATTGAGCCGCACATGTTTCATATAGCCGTGAATGTCGGAGTGAGAGCAATAATTCTAGGGGCATTAATCACTGATAACACTAAACTGATGAGCGGTAAAAGCTTTTAAAGAGCTATGTTCAATTTTGGGTATGGTAGTTTTTTGCGATTTAGCGGGTGCGCGCAATTTTAAAGCTTGACATGTTTGGTGTCTATTTACCCGATGTGACCCCGTCTTTTATATTTTACCAAAAAATTGGGTAATAATAAATGTTTTATAACATAACGTAGCCGGAACAGGTTTTTTTTTTTCAAAATTTTCGGTACTTTTTTCATTACATAGTTAAAAAAAAAATCCATAGTGGTGATTAAATACCACCAAAAGAAAGCTCTATCTGTCCCCAAAAATGGTATAAAATTCATTTCAGTACAGCGTTGCATGACGGAATAAATGTCAGTCAAAGTACCTCAGCGCTGAATACTGAAAAATGGCCGGGAGTATAAACACCCCGGTCAGCAAGTGGTTAAACTAAGTACTGTACACACAGAAGCCGCAATGGCAATTAAAGCATAACAGACAACCACAGAAAAAAACCCCCATCTGCAATGATGATTACAATACATTTTTAGGAGGCATTGGTCTCTCAAAACAGTTTATAAAAAATGTCTCACTCCGATGATAATGTATATGTTGTATAATACCTGCTGTGCCAGAAAAAGGTTATTTAACCACTTGAGGGTTTTGAACATAAGCCATACATCCTAAAAACTCATTAAAGTTTCTTGGACACATCCGTTAAGTTCTGCTGCTCCCCCTGCCGCTGTTATCAGCAATTACTGGCTCTCAAAATGACTTCTGGGTATTGATTTGTATTACACAGCAGGTGCAGCTGTCAAAATGCAGTAGCTCCTGTGTAAAATGACATGTGCAGAAATTCTGGCAGTGTCATTAAAGGGGTTCTAAACCCTCCGTTTTTTTTGCCTATATCTACTGCTAGCAAGATTCTCGGCCAGGAGACGAGCAGAGATGCAAGCAAATGTGTGACCTTTGATTGGCACATGGCACTAGTTAAAGAAGCATTGCAGATAAAAAAAAGCTGTATTAAAAATGTATTCCTATTTACCCCCTTATTAACCCCCTTACTTAACCCTAATGAGCACCATCTAACTCCTTCCTCCCCAAAAACTTCAGATTTTTGTAAACATAAGTAACATAGTATATAAGGTTGAATAAAGACCAAGGTCCATCCAGTTCAACCTATGTATGTATGTATGTATGTATGTGTGTGTGTGTGTTTGTATGTGGCAGTGTCATTAAGTAAATACAATGTAACAATATATTGTTTCATTGTATTTACTTTTTCATACATATGTAGAACAAATGTGTGACCTATGATTGGCACATGGCACCAGTTACAGAAACCTTACAGATAAAAAAAAAGTCTTTTGAAAAAAATGTATTCCTATTTACCCCCTTAATTAACCCTAATGAGCACCATCTAACTCCTTCCTCCCCAAAAACTTCAGGTTTTTGTAAACATGAGTAACATAGGGGTCTATTCACAAAGCTGCCGAGGGCAGCCAAGTGAATGACCGATCTGAAGTGAAGTGAGCCGAACACTGTTTGGCTATTCACTTCAGGCTGGTACGGCCTGAAGTGAGAGCTTCGGCTTGCTTCGTGTGGTTTCGGGTCGGCCAAACATGCTCAGCATGTTCGGCCGACCCGAAGTGCAGAAGGAGTTCGACTCAGCCGATCCAACATCTGGATCGGCTGAGCCGAACCCCCGGCAGGCTACTCACTGCTGTTCGGGCTATTCTTAAAGATCCCGAACAGCAGAGAAACAGGGCTGTGTCTTTTTTTCTTTATTCTGACATGCAAAAAGACCAAGGTCCATCCAGTTCAACCTATGAATGTATGTATGTGTGTGTGTGTGTGTGTGTGTGTATGTGTGTATTCTTCTGGCTTTACAACATCCCATATCCCTGTAGATTCTGCGAGAGAAGAAACTTGTCCAGTATTTTCTTGAATTTATCAATGTTTTTAGCAGATACCACCACCAGTGGGAGGGAATTCCAAACTTTCACTACTCTCACAGTGAAATATCCCTTGCGAATTCTACGATTGAACCCCTTCTCTTCTAACCTCTTGTTGTGTCCCTGGGTTTTAAATACAGTTTTAGGATTAAACATTTCGTTCCTAATATTGTGGTCCCCATTGATGATTTTGAAGACTGCAATAAGGTCCCCTCTTAATCGTCTCTTTTCTAAGGTGAATAAGTTAAGATTTTGAATACGGTCTTCATAACTCAGGCCTTCAATCCCTTTAACTAATTTTGTAACCCTTTCCTGAACTCTCTCCAGTTCCAGGAGGTCCCTTCTGGGAGTCGGCGACTAGAATTGTACCGCATACACAAGATGGGGCCGAGCCAATGATTTATAACGTGCAAGTATTACTCTTTGATCCCTTGCTACAATTCCTCTTTTAATACATGCCAGTATCTTGTTAGCTTTGCTGGCTTCTGCTTGGCATTGCTTACTATCACTAAATCTGTGACCTATGAGGACCCCCAGGTCTTTTTCTATTTCTGACTTCCCTAATGTAGCACCCCCAAGTAGTAGTTTATGCACATGTTCTTTACTCCCATGTGCATAACCTTACATTTCTCAACATTAAATGTAATTTGCCATCTTGTAGCCCATGCCTCAATTTTGCTTAGGTCCTGTTGTATTGCGAACATCTCCTGTTCAGAGTTTACTGCTCTGCATAGTTTAGTATCATCCGCAAAAAACGAAATTGAGCTATTTAGTCCAATCTCTATGTCATGGATGAATAAGATGAGCAGGATCGGTCCCAGGGCACTAACCCTTACCCAATTAGCGATTGCACCATTTATCATTACCCTCTGAGTCCGTTCTTGCAGCCAATTTTCCACCCAAGTACATACAATTTCATCTAGACCTATAGACCTTAGTTTTTGGATTAAACATTTGTGGGGTACTGTGTCGAATGCTTTAGCAAAGTCCGGATACACGACGTCAACAGGTATTCCTCTATCTAATTTAGTACTGTCTAATTTAGTACTGACTGCCCATAAAATGTTATTAGATTGGTCTGACAAGAACGGTCCTTCATGAAACCATGTTGGTTTCCAATTACGATACCAGTTTTATCTGTCAATTCCTGCATGTAGTGCCTTTTCATGCCTTCAAACATTTTACACACTATTGATGTTAAGATAGTGTTGCCTGCGATACATCATTCATGCACGTGGCCACAAAATTGGATCGCTAATATAGAGCTTCTCTGTAGGTGCCACCAAAGACCGGTTGCAACAGAGATCCGAGAATGTAAATAGAGATGGATTGCACATACCTTAGGAAAGGGAGCAAATGAAATCTGTAGACAGGCGCTTGATAGGAATCCCCAAGGACAGCACAAGAGCGGCAGACAGAGAGATTCCTGGTGGCAAAGTCTATATGATGATATCAAGGCTGTTGACGTGAACCTGGCCTGGCTGCAGGTTAAATCAGAAGCTGGGAAATGTCAACCGTGGCAGTTTTGCACTTTGGCCCCATGCTCCTCAATAGACCAGGATATATAAGTAACTAACCATTAATATTTATTTTTTCCCCTTTTCATTTGTTTTGTTTGTTATTTTTTAGTGTGGCATAAAAATAAACTGTTCAACATTGAAAGAAATGCCTTTTCACATGTTTGAATAATTTTGCTATGATTTGTATTGGACACATCATTTTAGTGTAATTTTAAATGGGACAAATCATAAAACAAATTGTATTCTCTATATTTAAAGGAATCAAAATGTATCAAAAAATTTAGACGTAGAAAACAACAAACGTTTTATTTATTTTATGTCATTTGTTGTAGATTACATAAAAAAGTAAAATATATTTTGTGAGACAATATTGACAAAAGAAAGCCTAGTTTGTATTCCAAAAATTAAGTAGGGAAATTTATCAAAACTGGAGCAGACATTATCTGGAGCAGTTGCCCACGGCAACCAATCAGCTTCTATCCTTCATTTTCAAAGCTTAACTGAACAAACTGCTGATTGGTTACTATGGGCAACTGCTCCAGATTCTGTCCCAGTTTTGATTAATTCCACCCAATGTATGTACTGCATTGCTATTTTAATGACATTATTATTAATGTTATCATTGGATAAACATACCTATATTGGAAATGTAAAAATTGCTTGGATCCATAGAAGTATACAGGTACAAGAGCTAAAGTGGTTAAAGTCCGATGTTTACTTACTTCAGACCTCTATTTCCCCTTGTAATGTAAAGTTTCACAGAAAAACTATCACCTCAACACCAAGCCAAAAATCCGTCAAAGAAATGCAACATATAATGCAAATGATAATAATAATAATAATAATAATAATAATGTTTATGCCATGATGCCAACTTATCCCCGGGGAAAATAGTAGCAATCAGCTTGTTATCTTACATAGATGATTTTTTCCTCTGAAATTGATCGGCTGGAGGAACCTGGTGAATACAGTTGTTGCCTATGGATATAAAGGTTAAAGTAAATGTAAAGGCCTAATTCATGGTGGCAGTGTCAAACCTGCATGTATATGCACTTAGAGCACATTTCTAAACCCATATAAATGTAATTGATATTCAATGGTATCATTCAGATGTTGTGTTTACCTGTATTCAGTATAGCTGCATTTAGAGAAAATAGAATTCTGTGCATCCAGGGTCCGATTAGAAGCTCTAAGCACGGCTAGATGGATTTAACTGCATTAAACGTGTCTAAACGGCTTTAAACAGGAACATCTAAATGCAGGAAAAAGTGATCTAGAAAGCATAAAGTTGTTTCTACATCACAAATAACTTGTTTAGGAAAACTTAACACCAGAGGCGGAACTCACAGGGCCCCATAGCAAAATTTGGTATGCCCCCCCCCCCCCACAACACGCCC
>NW_017306608.1:143050-179092 GCF_000935625.1 Nanorana parkeri
TCGCTTCCCCCCCCCCCCCCCAAACTGCCCCCAACCAAAAGAAAAGAAAGTACCTACCTCCAGAACATGTTCCTGTGCCTGCACCATCTCCTTCTCTTCAGCTCTCCTCCTGCTGTCCCTGATGTCAGAGCCAAAGAAGAAATCACTCCGCCACTCACTGTTGCAGAGTAGTGATGGGCCGAACACACCTGAGTTTGGTTTGAGTTTGAACTTTAGAACATGGAAAAAATAGTTCAAACTCGAGCTTCGAACTCAATGAAAGTCTATGGGACCAGAACTTGTCAAATCAAATGCCCCCATTTTGAAGCCTTATATGCAAGTTATTGGCCATAAAAAGTGTATGGGGATTCGGGTACTGCCCTGGGGGACATGTATCAATGAAAAAAAACACTTACATACAGTTTTTTTAAGGGCAGTGATTTTAACATTGCTTAAAGTGAAACAATAAAAATGAAAAATTCCTTTAAATATCGTGCCTGGGAGGTCCCTTTAAACTTCCTGTAAAGTGGCAAATCTGTACAATGTATAGAACCTACTGCAGCAAAAAGTGACATTTATACATTTATAAAGAAAAGAAAAAAACGTGTGGCCCCCCCCCCCCCAAACAATACCAGACCCTTTAGGTCTGTTAGGAGAGTAAGGAGGGACCCCATTTGAAAAAAAAAAGCATGGTGTTCCCCCCAAAAGTCATACCAGACACTTTAGGTCTGGTAGGAATTTTAGGAGGGACCCCAAGTCATACCAAGTGTGTGGGGTTCCCCCCAAAGTCATACCAGGCCCTTTAGGTCTGCTAGGAATTTTAAGGAGGAACCCCACCCCCAAAAATGGGGAAAAAATACGTAGGGTCCCCCCTGAAATTTTCAACCAGACCCTTGATCCGAGCATAGGCCTGGCAGGGCAGGAAAGGGGGGGCGAGTGAGCGCCCCCCTCTCTGCCAAACCAGGCCACATGCCCTCTGCACTGGGAGGGTGCTTTTCCAGGGTTGCCCCTGGAAAAGCACCATGTCCCTGTGCCGATGTCCCCAGTGCACAGTGTTTTGTGGGGAGCTCGGCGGGCGAACAGCCCGCCGAACGGCTTGATAGTTTGAGTGTTCGCTGAACACACAAACTGCCGGTGTTTGAGTCGAATTGTTAGTCGACTCGAACATCAGGACCAACCCTACTTCAGAGCCCACCTGAGACCCCGAACAGCCCACCATAGACTCCGCATAGTCCATCTGAGACCCAGCACATACCAGACTCCCTGCAGAACCTGAAACCCCACAGAGCCCACCTGAGATCCTGCAGAGCCCACCTGAGACCCCGCATTTACCAGAGACCCCACATGGCCCACCTTAGATTAACCCCGCCGAGCCCACCTTAGACCCCACAGGGCCCACCTGAGATTGACCCTGTAGAGCCCATCTGAGATCCCACAGAGCCCACCTGAGATTGACCGTGCAAAGGCCACATGAGACCCCGCACAGCCCAACAGCCCATCATAGACCCCGCATAGCCCACCATATACTTCACACATACCAGAGACCCTGCATAGCCCACCTGAGTTCCCACACAGCCCACCTGAGATTGACCCTGCAGAGCCCACCGTAGATCCTGCACAGCCCACCTTAGACTCTCTATGGTGGGCTCTGCAGGGTCTCAGGTGGGCTGCTTGGAATCCCTTTCTCTGCACATGTCTTCTTACCTGCCAGCTCCTAGCAGCCGCTTCTGGGCCCCTGCCTTCTCCACCTCTGCCGCCGGACCGGCACCTCAGAGCACCAGCCTTCTCCGCCTCTGCTGCTGGGCCCCGACCACCTGACTGGGCCTCCCTATGCCCAGAGCCTCAAAACGACCACGTGGATCACTATGGCATTAGTTCTGCCACTGCACAACGCAGGGGTGACAGTGTGAATGAGGCCTGAGTTTGCTAAAGCACTATATACCACTGCTGCAATTGAGACATCACTGTATTTCATCCCAAACACAGCTCAAGCTAGAATTTTTTTTTCCCCATGAAAAACTTTTAACTCTTCACTCCCAGATTCTGATTCTACAGTCCAAGCCTTACTACGCTCCCAGGGTACTCCCCTTGTGGGATATCTGGATGATTTCCTATTGAGGCAACAGCCGATGCAAATGTTGACAAACAATATGATACAGACAGTCCAGACCTTACAAGGGTTTGGTTGGATCCATAACCTTCAGAAATCAGTACAACCAGTGCAAGACGACTCTTGGACTGTAGAACCAGAATCTGGGAGTGAAGAGTTAGAAGTTTTTCTTGGGGGAAAAAAACTCTAGATAAGAAACTCTAGATGGGTCCAAGTTTGAAAGCACGATTGCAGGCTCAAGTGTCACCAACTAAAAGCCTTTGATCCAACTCCATTTGGTGAGTACCCACCCAAGGGGGGCTGTTGGACTACCGCTACGAAATATATACCACCATCAATATATATCACTAATAACTTCCTTTGTACACACTTTTCACGTTTATTTTTTCGTTGACCAATTTATTCCAATTCTCTAATATATTTTTTTCACGGATTATATATATTTTTTTCACGGATTGTTTATATTTTTTTCACGGATTTATATATTTATTTATTTATATACTGTGACCTATTCGAGGTCTTTACACAGTGGTTGAAATCTTATCGTCCCAAACATTTTTTTTGTTTTTCCGCAGCCCTATTGTACTATTCATTTTATTTTTATTTTTATTTTATATAATTTTTTTATGATTCCATGTAAGACACATCACTTGTTTTAGAGCTAGACCGCCTAAACCTAAAATTTCACTTTATCACTTGGTTACATTAAGTCTTTTATTAGTTACACCTTTAGCGCTTTGATATATATTTTCTCGAAAAAAACTCTAGCTTGATCTGTGTTTAGGATGAGATCTAGACCCCTACAACACAACATTCTGTCATTGTGGGACATATTGGTACAGTCTCTAGACAAGCTGACTCACCTAACACCAAAGGCCAGGTTATCTCTAGCCTGGTGGGTCAAGAATCCAGCTCTGAATTTCAGAAAATGCTAACTCCCATTGTCTTGGAAGATCATCGCAACGGAAGTCCTAGACACCTTGTAGGTACAGGGTTCTTGGGAGACAAAGGTATCTCATCTCATGACCAGGTAGATTTTCAAGCCTCATCTGGTGCCAGCTTTGGGTGCAAGATCTTTCAGGCATCTCTTTGGGCTGCAGGCTGACCCAAGTTCTATGTTTTTTGTTTTGTGGACCTGTTAGTGTTAAGTTACTGTTGCCCACCCCTTTCATTTCTTGGAGTTCATTAAGGGACATAAGTCCCACACTTCTGTGTTTGTGATCTACTCCTAATATTGCTTTTCTACAAAACCAAAGCATGCTGGCTGACCAGCAGCTTTTTATTGTTTGCCAGTTTCCAATTCCTCCTGTAGACAGCAAATGTCTCAGAATTACTAAATCCTGTGTCCCTTAGGGCTAGTTCACACCAAGCGCGGAGCAGGTCCAGAGCAGAGCAGGTGCAGACCGGATCAAAACTGCGTCCAATGTATTCCTATGGTATTTTTAGCTCCAGTTCACATCTCAGCGTGCAGATCCAGAGCAGGTAAGAAAACTGCAGCAGGCCCTATTTTACCTGCTCTGGATCTGCAAACGCATCATAAACACATGCAAATGCCTGGAACGCACTGAAAGCCCATGTTAAACAAAAAAAATGAAAAAACATTTTTTAAGCCAAAAACGCGTAAAAAACGCATCTAAAAGACTAGCGTGCGTGTGCAGAAACCTGACCGGATTGTTGATGTGCCAGAGATATATCATGCTCCTACCTTCATCTTTGAGTAGACACCACAGTTCTAAGTTGCGTCTGTTAGCCTGTTGCGTCTGCGAGATGAGATGAAAGTGCGTAGATCCGGGCAGGATGCGGATGCACCGAAGAGGATCCAAAAGGCTTTAGATCCGATGAGCTGAGGAAGCTGGAAGCAGAACACACAAGGCAGAAGGATCGTCGAGCAGGCCAAGGTCATCAACGAGCTAGCAACGCAGTACAAGGGGTGAGGCAGAATCAAGGTCAAAAACAAGCCAGGGTCTTCAGGGAGCAAGCAACAACAGAGGGTAGTCCAAGCCGGGTCAGTAACGGGTAATCAGGATACAGAAAACACAGGAACACAGAACACAGGAAGCTGACGATCTGACAGCATAGAAGGATAGCTGAACACAGCCTTTATAGCCCAGTTGGCGCCAATTGTTAAAATGACACGCCGGCGCGCGCCCGTGCGCACGTCCTTGCAAAGACGCTGCTCCTATTATGGCTCTATGGTCCATAACAGGCGTCTGCGCATGCGCAGACGGCGACACTTGAACTCTGGCTCTGGCTTTCTGACAGCCAGCCTTGTCAACATTCATTAATAAGGGTTAATCAGGGACATTCAAATTGGTTCATTGCTTTGCTCTCATTGGATGAATGTTACCAGCTTGACTCTGGTGTTTACTAAAATAAAAGAGTAAGAATAAAATAAATGTGCTCTTGCCCACTGGAATTTTATGTAGATCCTAGTTAACCCTAGGCACACCATCTGCTGTAATGTGCCCATCTTTTCCAGGATTCACATATGTGGATTGTCAATAAAAGAAACATATGTGTTGCCTTTTCATTCGTTTCAATACTAATATATAGCAGAAATATATTCCTATATATATTCTAAATTTACATAATTCAAGCAGACACTACATGATAAATATATTTAAACTTAAAATTACTGAAACAGTCATAAGTGCACCATAATTTAACCATTAACTCTTCTTTTATGCATATTTACTTTGCACTCAGGAGAGTACTTCTTACATCCAGGCTTACTTATTTCTGTGAAAAGTGCTGTAAAAAAAAGCTGTGCAAAGTGCAGTAATGATAAGAAGTCAAAATTATATGATTTTTATAAAGAATCCACATAAAAAGTGCATTTTCTTGCTCTTTATCTCTTGCTTTCCTATTCTAACTAATAGACATAGAAGTCCAGACCGGTAGTTGTAGCACATTTCTGTTAGTGGTTGATTGTGCAAAAAAAAACAAAGTAACAGCAACAGTTTCGAGCATACCATGCTTTGTCAAACTGCTAACACATGAACATAGCAATACATATGAGGAACAGGTAGAAGATTACATTATGTAACTAGGGATGCACCAATACTAGTATCAGTATCGGTGCCAATACAGAGTATTTGGTCGAGTACTCCTGGTGACAAGGGAGCATGGAGACAGCTTCCCGGGCTAATCAGGAAGTCATTACACGCCACCCAGCTTCCCGGCTAATCAGAAAGGTGGGCGGCGAGCCATTATACGCTGCCCAGCTTCCTTAATGGGACTTCCAGTATCGGTATGCGGTATTAGGGAGTACCGAAAAAAATATTGGTACTCGATACCGAGAAACCAGTACCGGTGCATCCTTAATCAAAACACATGTGAACTCTGAATCCATTTAAAAGGAAATTATACTATAAATAGGGCATAAATGAATCAACATAACTTTCTATTCAAAGAATTGGGACAATTTAGAAAAAAATGGAAGAAAATAAAAATACTACATTAAAAACTACCCTAAACACTGAAAATTATTATTATTATTATACAGGATTTATATAGCGCCAACAGTTTGTGCAGCACTTTACAAAATAAGGTAGTCATTACAATCACAATACAATTCAAGACAAGATGATAAGGAGGGCCCTGCCCCTGAGCGCGTACAATCTAAAAGGGAGGGTGAAGTGATACATGAGGAGGTAGCTGTGTGGGGATGAATTGTCATACTTAATACATAAGTGAAGAATCCTTCAAATAAAAAAAAAAATCATATTAATAATTTAACCCCTTCGGTGAGCATGTACCCAAGATGCGCATCCAGAATACTTCACATTCTTTTAAAAGTAAGATACTGGGGTTGATTTACTAACCTTTTAAACACACCACGAACGTGTATACACCTCTGTAGTGTGTTCCCTCCCAGCATGATCTATGGGAGGAATCAAAACACCTTTGTAGTGTGTACACACCCAGCAGGTGTGTTGTGCAAAGCCCTGCAATGAATTGCAAGGTAATGTGGTGTAAATTAGCTCTATGTTATGTTGCTTGCGTTGATGAATGCAGGAATGTAAATGCATGAGCTAACCATTTTTGTCTGAACTGTGAAGCAGCATTATATATGCATCATGTGCATGATTTTTCCATATATGGCATTAGTGGAAATATGCTTTTAGAGACTTTTTGGTTGATAAATACGTTTTGCTGTGTGAAAATCACACACACCTGGTGTGTGTGTGTGTTTAGGTTAGTAAATCACCCCGACTGTGTCCACCACAATGGGGTTTTGACACTCAGTTTCATTTGCTTTGGGGCATGTCCTGCCTCCACAAATGTCTTGTTAAAGTTTCTCAAAGTGGAGCCTTTTATTACACCACAACACTCAAAGCATGTGAGGCAGGGAAAAGAGCCAAGTCTGCATGTACTACACAATGTAGTTTGCATTGCCATTGCCAGAGGAAGATCATGGTTCAATTGGCATGGAACAACATGGTGTAAGATAGAAAATATCTCTCTACAGAATGCATGATACTGACAAATGGTATTATTTTCCTACTAGATCGTATGAAGGGCCAGCAGTATTAAAAAAGTAATGGTGATGTGGTATTGGAAAAACTACTTTACTGTAGGGGACCGGAAGAGTTTCTGTTTTATTTTGTAATATTTGAGTTAGGGCTAAGGTTAGGGTCACCATTAAGATTTGTTGGCACAAAAATAGGTGGAATAGCTGAGTGGAGTTAACCTGCATGAGAAATTTAAAGCCACTGCACCATCCAAAGCATTTAATTGAATGGCAAAATTTTGCCAAGATTCAGATTTTCATCACATTTTAGCAAAAACTCAAGATCTTCCTCATTTCTAGTTGAACTGCCTTGTACTGTTCTCCATGTTGAGAACTATATACAAATTTCATTTTATATGATTTAAATAGCTCACAAACATCAAACATAGCATATTGTATGTCACAAAAAAACAAATATACCTTTGATATCTTGTTATACCCAAAGTATCCCTATTTTTTTTTAAGGAGAAAGATCTAGATGATTTATCAAGATTGACAAACCTGTTATTTAAATGGTAAAGGGCACATAAACCTAACAAGCTGTGTAATAATCTCTGAGCAGTTAGCTGATCATAAATATACTGCTGAGGAGATAAAAGTTAATGGACAAAAATATATCTTTCTGCTGCCATTTTCTGCTCATTATGTCCATTGTATTCTTTGTAAGTCAAGTGTAAATATAGGCATACAGTGGTTTATGAAGCAGAACTTTTGTAAAAATCTTAACAGTACAGAAGTATGCCTTGTGCCGTGCATAATGTATTTCCACCAGGTATTGTACTAACAAATCCTGTATCACTGGTAAAATATTCCACAGATTATGAAAATAAGATGTTGTGCTTTCTCATGCTTGTAGAGAAAATGTAGAAATATTTTTCATTCCTGTTTGAATTTGCTTTGTTTTTACCTCTAGACTATAGGAGAAAAGATTAAAGCTCACACAGAGATTATTGATCTCCATAGATTTACAGATCCTCAGACCACATGAGTAGTAATAAATGACTCTAGAGGATGACAATAAGTTTGCCTGCTGTGCATTGTTGAAATATGTACCTGCAATCAGGGCCAAATTTTTACCTCTGCTCTGGGGTCACCTCCCCCCTCATGTGACATCACGGCCCTAATAAAGAAGAAATAAACATCCTTGTTGGGATACCACTTAATAAGAGGCATAAAATAGACCAGTGACATCAATGGGGGCATGTATTCTCACTCTATATCTCTTAGGATCAAAAATGGGGTTTCTATTGGATGCTGCCAGATAACCATGTTTTCTTGAGGAAGACACTATCACCTTGCTCATGCAGGGCAAAGTGACAATATCTCTCCAAAGGGCCCTTGTCCCCTATACCCGTCAAACCTGTGCACCATGACTGCTTCATCCTCCTCCACAGCACTGGCACTGAAACAACTGGTTTCGGCAACTCAGGGCTGCCATAATGTAATTTCTAAAAACATACAGTGCTTGGGCATAGCAATTGGCTCTTAGACTTGAGCACTGTCACATGGGAGCAGGTTACATGTTTCTCCCTACTTGGAAGTGCTGGATATTGTAGTTGCAGAAGAGGAAAGAGTAATAAGGGAGCACAGGTAAGATGATTATAAAGGGGGGATGCCTTTGCAGAGACGCTGTCACGTTGCCCTACATGGGCAAGGTGACAGTGCCTTTTTAAGCATAGGCCTCCTCTGTGAAATTGTTTATTGCACTATAAGTGGTGCTTTGTTGTACAAATATTTTTATTAAGGAATAACAGAATTACATTCCATCCAGTAGGAATAAATACCAAAAGGTTCATGTAGTAGAAAATTACCTTATAACATTACAACGGCATATTGGTGTGCTATGGTAAGTCATCCATATAAGAGCCAATGAAGGACATCAATATAACATTAAGTAGAAGATTTAAAAAAAACTGACGAAAGCAAAACCCCCCCTTCCAGAAGCCATGGTAAAAACAAAGGCACCAAAACGGTATGTGCATAGGCTTTGCGGGAGGACTAGCATCTGGAAACCAAAGTGAGGGCGCCAGCTACCTGCTGCTGCTGCTGCAGGACGCTAGCGGGGCCACACAAGTAGGGGAAGAAGAGCCAAAGGCTATATGCCAAGCAATCAATCTGTCAGAATGTTTATACTGCTCTGATATACAGTTCTATTTATGGAAACAATTAAAAATCTATAGTTAAGGAGATTCCCAATGTATTTCCATAAATCAAAATTTACGCAAGTTCTTTCATTTGCGCTGACTTCGAAGACAAGAGGAAAGTACCAAAGTATACAAAATATAGATATTTATTTATCAAAAATCAGTGCAAAAATAATAATAAAATATAATTGGTGACAAACAAAGAATATGGATCAAATAATATAAATCAATTTGATAACACAGGTAATGCATAAAATAAAATAACCACAGGATATTGTTCAAGATAAATGTAACCAAGATAAAACAACTTTTTAAATGTAATGGGTGTCTTTTTAGTATCTCACAGAATAAGAAAACGAAAGACTCGAATTGACATGTGACTTCTCCCAGCACAGATTTTCACAAACTACTTTCACCGCGCATGGGCGATATTTATCCCATCATGCACAGGGCTGGCAATAAGCCCAGACAAAGTAGATTCTTGTTCGACTCTCTCTCTTGATGGAATTCGACCCCCTTGGCTCCTGGTCCCCTCTCTATATTCTCCCCCTGCGGTGTGGGCTTGGTTTGATCTATCACCTGATCATGACGTGAAGCATGACGTCAGATACCCTATATGGTCATAGTCATTTCCCTTACAATCACCATCAGGGGGCACTATTGTTCTAAGTAAAACTTGGGAGCATTTCATTTAATTTCACTAATTTCTACAGATAAGGCAGTGGTATGACCTTTGACCGAAGACCATGGACAAAACCATGAATATAAACTTTTGACAATCCTTAATCACACCATGCCAGACTTTAAGTCTGCGCTACAATTTACGACTTGGGAACTACAGTCTAATAACCAATTAGCAGTCCTCCTTAAATATTAATGTTTCATAAGGAACTTTTAAATAAGCCCCTTTCTTCTTATTCATTGAACAAAGAAAACTCTTTAGAAACTCCACTTTCTTGTAGGGAGGCAAGAAGTAATCAATCAAGGCCGACACAGGCTGGTACTATCCTCAACTGATATGCGTCTGAGACCCCCACCATTTACGATCTGAAGAATGTTTATATTAACATTCCTAATCTCTCTCTGTGAAGGTCTCTGTACCAGAAAAGAATGAACTTATTTTCACCGTATAGCACATAGACAAAATGGCTACTAGTTTGCCCATAGACACCTCTGTAAAATGACATGTTTAGGCCTATGAAATCGATTCCTTTCGGCCCAATAGTTCTGACAAATCCATATCATGTATTGAAGGCTCTAAAAAACACCAGAAGAACCTAGAGGTAAGTGGAGAAAAGAAAAGGGGAAAGGATAAGATAACAAGACAAACAAAGAGAAAAGGGGGCTGTAAGGGGAGTCAAGGGGGGCTCCAGCACCTCAACCAAACATGTCCCAGTCAGATAGCCAATAGGTCACGATCCAGTCCCAGTGGCTGACCACGTTTTCTGGAAAGAGGCATAGGAGTCGTGCAAGATAGCCGTAAACTTCTCATGTACCATGATACCCATGACCCGTTGTCTAACCTCCGAGAAAAGCAACGTTGGCTATTTCCAAGCTCTGGCTATGGTCTGTCTAGTCGCCAAGAAGATGAAATTTGCTAATTTCCTTTCCCTCCTCAAGAGGCGAGTAACTGGCCTGCCCAGGAGGGCCTCCCAAGGGTTGCATACAAAGGATGTATTAAAAACTGATCTCAGTAAGTTGTAGACTCTAATCCATAACCTCTGCACCTTTGGGCACCCCCACCAGATATGAAGTAAGGTGCCCCTATCCGCGAAATTAAATTGTGAGGTCAGGTGGGGGACCACGATGTCTGCAAATTTTTTATAAAAAAGGGACGAGTAACCATCGGGTATAGCACGTTTATTGGCTTTCATCGATTTAATCGCTAAGCGCACCTCGTCCTCATTGATGTCAGAGGCCAAGAGCTCTTTTTGTGGGTCTGTCATTGCAGGCAATTGGAAGTTTTGGAAAAATTACTCCGCCGTGGCTGTGGGAAAAGGGAGTGGTTCTGAATACAAATGGGATAAGTGGTGTTGGAACTCCTTCAGTATCGATTGCGGGTTACTAGTCAGGACTGAGTCAGCCGTTCGCAGGGAGATAGGGCATTTGGGTGGCTCAAAGCAACGGAGACGTTTCGCCAGCATAGAACCTGGTTTGTTACTATGGGCATAGAATTTTTGCCCTGCCCAGCGTAGTTGGCGTTCAGCTATATCAGTAAGGCATAGGTTGAGTTCCCCCCTAGTTTTCTCCAGACTGGCTCTCAGCCTGGGTGTTGGAGAGGTCGACTCTTGCACTGCTCAGTAAGGCGTTCCAATTCCGCCTCCAAGTCCAACCTACGAGCCTCCCGATCTCTCCGCCGTTGGGCCGCCAATTGGATAATGTGTCCGCGACGCACCGCTTTAGAGGCCAGGAAAACCTGAGGATAGGATGGGTGAAAGTAGCTCGGGGCAGAGGCCGTGGAAAAGTGAGTCTCCTGGAAACACCCAATGTCCACACCCTGGGTATGTAAATAGTTAAAGGCCTTGCGTCTTTTTGAGGGGGAATTCAGCCCTTGCGTGTTAAGAGACAAAAGCTTCAGAGCCATGGGATGCGATACTGGGAAGGGCAACGGCTTAGTGCGCAGTCAAAGAGCCAATCGCTGATCTGAGGGCCAGGGACCCCCCCAACAACCCACACAACCAGAGAAAGGGAAGGAAGGAAAGAAGAAAGAGACATACAAGAAACAAAGGGGAAGGGAAGAGGAGGGTGTGGGAAGGAGAGGGGAAGGGAAGGGGAGGGGGAGAAGATGGGAGTAGAAGGAGAAGGATCAAGTGTTGGACAGTATATCACCAGTGGCTCTAGCAAATACAATAGACAGTATGAGTATAACCCATCAGCTATGACCTCAGGCCATCGTGGAACAAAACGATGAGGTATCAAATTAGTAAAACAGCTCTGTAAGTAACATTAACAGATTAATATATACAAAACAAAACAAAAGGAAAAACAAGAACAAAAATGGACTTAAGGATAAAGGTGCATAACAAGGGAGCACGGTGCATCCTCAGAGTTCGGGGAGGTTGATCCAAAAAAATAAAAATAAAAATCTGGCTACGGGGCCAACCTAGACCCAACACTAAAAGATACGGAATGGGCAACCCTCTACCTGGGAAAGTACATAAAAGAAAAAGGAGGATCACCATAACGAAGAGGGAAAAAAAATGCAACAATGAGGGGACTGAGGGAACCAGGGGTGGCAGTCAGTAGGTGTCTGCACAGGCTAGTCCAAACAGCCCGATACAGATCGGGGGCGAGCTCCAGACGGTTGAAGAACGACCGGTGGCTGAGGGGCTCCGAATGATTTTCCAGAAGGCAACAATTGAAAATAAAGAATGAAAAAAGAAAAAACCCCTGGAGTAACAGTCAGCACAAAAAACAAGGAAAGGGGTCACCTTGGATAGCAGCGGCCTAGCCAGGCCTAGCAATCAGTAAATGACCAGACAGGCCAGTCCCAATGGCCCAACAGGGGACGGGACAAGACCCAGATAATGAGGGACATCAGGGGGTCCAGGATTGCCGGATAGCGTTCCAGAAGGCCTAAAGTAAAAAGAAAAGGGCACCTGAGTTAGCAATGGCCTAGCACAAGGCCTTGGTGTGTGATCCAGCTTCAATGCAGGGTGACTCAGCGTTGCAGGGCCTGAGATCTGTGAGGCGACCGGCCAGGATCGTGCAAGGCCTTTCAAGGATGGGACCGTTGAGAGGCCTGGGCTCTCCGCTGGCGAGGCTGCGGGCCCGGAGGAGAGGAAGGGGGCTCCGCCGGGACCTGGAGGCCAATCTCACGAAGACAGGAGCGCAGATCATCGGGAGAGCGGGGCTGGAACGATTTCCCTTGGTATGTAAAGAGGAGGCGAAAGGGAAAGCCCCACATGTAGTTGATTCCCGCATCCCGGAGAACTTGCAGATAGGGTCGAAGGGCTCTGCGCTTCAGGATGGTCGAAGGGGCCAAATCTGAGCAGGGGCTGTAAGGATGACCCTGGAAAGACAACGCTGGCGCCTGTCTCGCGGTCTGCAGGAGTCGTTCTTTCGTGCGGAAGTAATGTAGCTTGACCACCACATCCCGCGGCGGCCCGTCCGGCCGTTGGGGTCCAAGCGCAATGTGGATGCGATCCATCTCCAGGTGGTCCGCGGCGAGGTCAGGGGCCAATTCCTGCAACAGTGCGATGAACGTTCCCAGGAGGTCCTCAATCGATTCGGGAAGGCCCCTGACGCGTATATTACTACGCCGAGCCCGGTTCTCGTGGTCTTCAAGTTGGTAGCGGAGAAGGGAGAGTTCCGACTGGGCAGTTTCCAGATCCTGTTCGTGGCCTTCTAGTATGGTGGTTACATCATCCATATGGGATTCCAGGGAGGCCGTGCGGTGCCCAATCTCCCTGATTGCGCGCCGGAGCTCTGAGGTTATTGCGGCGCAGGCTTTAGAAAGTTCCTCCCGCGCCATGTCCCGCATCCACACAACAGCCGGACAGCTGTTCAGCGTACGGGTCTTGGCTATGTTCGAAGTCAGCGGACATTCGAGGAGCAGCGTCGTCATGTAGGCCGCCGGGCGCCATCTTACCCAGAGTGCGGCGCGTACGAGGAGTCTTAGAAGGCTGATTGCCGCGCTTGTATTTTGACTGCGAGGATCTCATCTGGACGCCGGGGGTGAGTAGGCTCTCAATCTACCCAAGGATCCGACCCGGCAAGCAGGGTTATGACAGAAAACGGGTGTCTCACGGCTCAAGAAGTGCGGAGTGGTATCAAGAAGCAGCCATCTTGTACCATCACGCGCATGAGCCCCCATAAGTGGTGCTTTGGACCATTTATCATTAATTCGCTAATAAGTCAGGCAAGTTCAATATTTTCAAGCTGGATCGAGTAATGGACTCAACTACACCAAATGACCGGCACAGTGAATTTTCTATTACTCACTCAACTCTAGCACTAAGAATCAGTGAAAAGTGTGTAGCTCTCCAAACAATAATTTAAATATATAAAAAACGTATCTCCTACACTAAAACAACCACTAACAGTTGACTTTTAATTTAGCTTTACTGTGCAGACTTTAGCTGCATGTTATCTAAAGTTGGCAGCATTCTTTTGTGTGTTCGCTAAACTAAATTTCAGGAAGCATGCCACCTTGTTTATGTGATACGAAACAATTTAAATAATTGTCTGTGAATGTCTTTAGATTTCTTTTACCTTATCTTACTTGCAGTTTACTTTTATCAGCCCTTTAACTTGCAGTTGTAACATGTGTCTGTGTGTGTGTGTGTGGGGGGAGTGGGGTGTGGGGGATTGCTGCATAAAGATCAATTGCAACTTGCAGCATCAGCTTGTACTACATTCCAGATGGCAGCTTTCCCAGATATTCTAGGACAACATAAAAATAGAGACAGACTGTATCTCATGGAAAAAATGTTATGCCCTGCAGACACCTCTTACTATTTAGGGCATTTTCAGATGCCATTTCATATGCTAGCATCATAATGATATAATTGCATGATAGTTCCTGATATAACGACTGTTACTAAGTATTGTTAATTTTTATTAGCTTAACTGTATATTTTCTTTCAAACAAATACCTGGGGAGATTTAAAGTTTAATGTATTTTACATTAACTTGATATATTTCTATTTATGTTAAAATATCACATATGTATACTTAGGTTCAAATCTGTGTTTCAGCATTGTTTTAAGGGAAAACATAAAAGTAATTTGTCAAAAAAAAATGCTTTTACAAGTATGAAAATGAAATCTAGGTTCTAAATGTATCAAAATCTGAGAATCACCTTTTTATTTTTTTATTTAATTATTTAATATTTTTTTTACATTTTTTATTTTTTTTAAAATCAATGTCATTTTTTCCCCCACCTAACTTTATTGCTATCACACAGGAGATAACAAGCTCCTGTGTGATAGCAAGGTAGACGGCCAATCACGGAGCGGCGCGCCGAAACTCCTCCCCCCAGGTGTCAGATACTTCCTCCGGCGTCCTGTTAATGTGGATTGACGCCGGAGGAAGTAAGGCCGCTGGACACCTTACACCGGCGCCCGCAACTTCCCCACAAGGTCACCACTGCCGTCCCTCTGCGCTCTGCCGCCCCGAGGCCGGGCCTCGGTGGCCTTGTGGGAAATCCGGGCCTGGACATACCTAACACAGAATAATGCAGCTCAAAGATAGACTTTTACAGTAAGGTTAATCGTTATTGCCTAGACTTGTTGAACTTCTTGTAGTATTTTCAAAGCAGAAAACACAGTAGTAAAAATTAGCAAAAATCTAGAAAATGAAAATACTTCTCATAACAACCTCAACACAGCTTTTAGGCACATCTCCTTCTCCTTACATTCTCTTTTCTGGGACAAGAAGGGTGTCATTACATCTTTATCTTGCCAGGAATATAATCTGCACATCTTTGATACTTCCTGGTATCCTCAAATGCTGGCTTGCACCACCTTTCTATTGGCCCATCACTATGATGGGCAGCCACAGTGGCCAACAGGCGGGTCTGATCTCAGAAAAAATAACTACCTGCTATTACCACACATATGCAATGCTTTTCTTGGCTGAGAGAAAATCTGTTTTCCACCTTCTGCAGGTGTTTGTTTAGGGAGCTAATTTCAACATATTATGATGTGAACTATGTGCCTTTAATCAAAGACCACTTATAAAAGTGATAGAGGCTGGTGAGGACCAGACAAAAACATTGTTACAAACTGAGAGGTCACACATACTGATTCAATTCTCAGACTCCATTCCCAGTGATGGCCTTAGGCCTATTCTTAAAGTGCACCTGTGCCCAAACTATGTACATTAAAGTTTTAAAGTCAATATAGGGGCTTTATAAAACCTTCACTTGTCTATCTAGCTGAATGTTTTGTGAACTAATTCATCCTCAAAGATCACAACAAATGCTTTGAAGGCAATTTTCCTGTTTATCTCTCACAATGTATAACCATTTGGTAAATGTTTACATTAGAAGGCTGGCACACTGCCTAATCCCTGCTACCAAAGTAAACAAGGACAAAGGAGCTGTGTTTTCAGTGCTTCTGTTGTAAACTTTGAAGATTAATTTCTGTACAATGTCTACAGCTACAGAGGTCAGTCAGGGTTTGTTTTAAGTTGCTTTTGCTACATGTTTAGAATAGGTAAATAATATGCATAATCTGGGCACATGTGCACTTCAAACAACATTTTAATGTGTAGAGTAAGGTGAAATTATCTAGGTCACTATTTTTTTTCCTTTCTTTTTTAATGTGCAAAGATAAGCTAATGCTTCCCTAAGGCATATAAAATTCTAAAGCTTTCACTATAGTGGATTTTAAATAGTTTATATGGGGGCCTATCAGGTACATTCATTGGAGAATCTTAATCACTAAAAATATTCTGTCTTGAAAGATATTTTACTACATGCAAATCCAATACCGTGTGTTCCAATTTACCAAGGAAAGATACCCTGAAAGGGGATTGGAAAGAGAAATTATGATGTAAAGAAGTTAAAGGGTTTCTAAACCCTCACGTGTTTCTGCATATATCTACTGCTAGCAAGCAGTAGATATATGCAAAAAGTAAAAAAAAAACGCTTTAAAGGAGGTTTAAACTTACCTGTGTCTTCACCACGCGTTCTCGTCCGAAAATCTGAAAATTCTCAGGGGGCCGCAAAGCATTTTGGGGCGGGCGCATGCACAGTTCGGATTTTCATCCGGGAGATGAGGAGAGACACAAGGTAAGTATATGGACGGCGTGCACCCGCATGCAGACACCGTGGGACAGTTAGTGCCAGCAAGGACAGAGGAGTCAGAGACCTGCAGCAGTGCTGTAAAGAAGGCTGAAAACGACAGGAAAGAAGAAGAAGATCGGATTAAGAGACATCATTTTTAGTAAGTGATTTTATTAACATTGGGGGAGGGAAAAAAATGTTTGCCTTTAATGTCACTTTCACATTACCCCACACTGGGGTAGGAGTCAGAGAATAGAATCTGTGGGTGAAAGGTTTCAGTTGTATATTTCAAGTAAAACACACATCAGGATATTCCTAATTGAGGGAATTACAATATAGAGAACTGCAAGCTGCCTGATAATATTTTCCTTAGGGGCCCCTTTGGCAGCCTACTCTGCAATATAAAGGCTAGAAATTGTAGTGGTAAGGAATATATAGACAATGTTGGTACTGCCACAGGGGACATTCTGAAGTAATGTAAGTGATTTTGATTAAACTGATGTGGCCAAAATGGTTAACCTGGGTACCCACAGACCAAATTTCATCCGATACAGCAGGGTGGCTCCATTTCAATCAGCTGCAAGCACTATTGTGCTTGATGTATTGCACCCAATTCGATGATGTATTGCACCCAAACACCAGAGTGGTGGGTGCCGGTGTCCGAATACAAAATACACAGTGGGAGATTCGTTCATCCATGCTATTAGTGTGGATAGAGGAACCTGTCAGATTTTTTTTAATTCAGTCTCACAAATCTCTCAGCTTTAGGTTAAAGATTATTGTGAAAGGAGGCTGTACCGTTCAATGAGAAACTCTTATAAAAAAAAAACCTGTATATGATTTATAGATGCACTGTAGAGATCTATAACCCAGGATTGAAGGTCTCACTGAAAGCTGTTTTATTACATTCACTGGATATTCCTGGGAAAGAGAAATCTTAAAACATGCAGTCTGTGAAATCATGGTGGAATGCTTCCAGTTTTTAGTTTATGAGAAATCTTTATTTTAAGAGAGAAAATACAATTTTAAAGGAAACATCTTCAGTTGTTTGGTCAATAGGGGTCTCAGAAACAAATTCATTGTCTACTCCACCTTAGGGTTTCTTAAATGTATCATTCAAAACAAGATTTAGTTGGAGTAACCCTTCTACTTCCCATTTAAAGTGTATGCATAGTCCATAATTTGGATACAGTAGGATAGGGTTAACAGTAGTATACGGTTGCCATCTTTGTCTTATTGGGTAGATTTCCTATACTTCCTCTCCCAGGAAATGGAGGGACTCTCTACAAAGTGTGGGTAACACCTTTTAGACAGCTGTCACTAGGACAGTTGTTCCTATGGGAAGACTAACGCTCAAGAAACCAAACAATTTTTTCATTTTGGATTTCCCATCACTTTCTAGCTTTGTTAAATTGCTCACGAGGACAAATACAAAGGGTGAATCTACCTAATGGGGACACAGACATCAGTAAAAAGCTGGCAGGGATTCTAATCCTTCTCTATCCAAAACTTAAAAGACAAACTTAAAAGACTTAAAAGACAAAAGTTTTGGCTATACCTACTGTACAGGACACCGGGGCTGGGTCCTGGAAGGACGCTATATTTCCCCTCTGTTTGGACTGTGGTCCCTTTAAAGGATGAGACGGGGTTAACTCACCTGCTGGAGGAAGAGTGGGTTTAAAAGACAGGAAGTGGTAGCTAGCAGGTGAGGAGTAGTGTGGAGGAGGTTGGAGAGTGGGGATCTGTGTACTGCTGTGAGCTTGAATGTCAGTAATCTTGCTTGAAATCTGTAGACTGGGAAAGTTACCCTGGAAGTCTGGGACTGTTTAAACTGCGATTGCAGCTCTGAAATCTTCATGTCGGTGAGACTGTTCTTTTGTGTTGTACTGAAGAGTTGCTGTTTGAGTTGGCCAGCTGGTCAGTGAAGATGACCTGTGTTGTTATGTTGCTGCTGTGAAACTATTTCAGTTAATAAACATTACTTTATTTGCAAAGCCTGTGTCCTGCGATCCTGCTGGATTCCCCTAACATTACACTACACTTTAAGTATTGTGGCAATGCATAACAATGCCGCTGTGTGATTTGGAGACACAGTCACCCAGGACTCTCAGCCAGAGGGCCTGAGGAGTTCCAGGAAGCAAGTACTTTTAGTGGGAAAGAGTTGGCTTTTCAGTTCTTTTCAAGTTTTTGCTTGGGATACTGGAACCAGAAGATTTCAAAGAGAATTGGGAGGGATGAAATCTCCAGTCTTAGAGCCAGGTGTTGCCAATGATCAGTCTAGGGTGATCAGGGAGCTGAGAGCAGCATTATTAAGTCTGGACAAGAGCTCAGGGAAGTAGTTATGGGTGTGCAGGAGGCACACGGTCACAAGCAGACTCTGATGTGTGCTGGAAGCACATGTGGAAGAGCTGGGGGAGGCTGAGAGAGCTCGAGAGGGTTGGTGGCATCCGAGGGACTTGTTGGATAGGTTGAGAGAGGGTCAGTGACACACGGGAGGTGTGGAGTAGAGATGGGCTCAATGTTCGAGTTGAAGAACTGTTCGACACGAACATTGCTAGTTCCTGTGTTCGGCCAACACAACAACTATCATGGCGTTTGGTGGGCTGTTCGCCCGCCGGGCTCCCCACAATGCACTGGGCACCACACAGTGCATTGTGATTGGCTAAAGCAATGCACCTGACCACAGGTCAGGTGCAAGACTTTGCCCAATCACAGAACAGTGCACTGTGAGAGCCATGATTGGGAAAAGTAATGATGACTTTCCTTAATTATGGCTCATAACTAAGTCCCGCCCCACACTATATGCAGCCTTATGTAGTGTGTTGCTGTCGTTAATTGTAGGTAGTGTAGTGCAGTACAGTGCATCACAGTGCAGTGTAGTGTAGGGAAAGCTAACTGGTCTCAGTGTAGTGAACTGTTAGTGCTTTATACAGCTTTTTGTTTGTGTCAGTGGCGTCACCGATGTTCCCATTTTTTTTCTTTTTTCTTTTGCTGCCTCATTGCTGCCTCATTGCTGCTTCCCCTTCAGTATCGCAGGTGTTCCTCCTTCTGCGTCACAGGTGTTCCCATTTTTTTTTTAGATTATTATTTTTACTTTTTGTTTCTTCTTAGCAGCAGGTTCTTTTACTGCGTGGCAGGTGTTCCCGTTTTTTGTTTAAAATTTTTTTTCTTAATTAATTTTTTTCCATAATAAGCCATTGTACAACAGTTTATAGTGCACCAAGCGCCAAATTCGATGATGTATTGCACCCAAACACCAATTTCCCATCCCACATTCTCTAATGAAATTTTATAATAAGTAATAAATAAATAATATAATAATCATGTCTGAAAGGCCAACAAGGAGAGGCAAACGCTCCCTTGTAGCTATAAGAGGGCAAGCAGCCTTCGTGTCCAGAGGCAAAAGTTGTCGTCGTAGACATGGTCCATCATTTTGTAAAAGCTTTTTCAATTTGTTACAGCAGCGCCCATTCTTGCGCTCATCAAGAGTAACTGTGAGGGGTTACAGTGTTGCGGCACCGCCAAAAATAAAGGCCCAATTTTTTTTTGCACCTGTGTGACAGGTGCATATAATTTACATTTTGTACAGCAGGGCCCATTCCTGCACTCATCAACAGTAACTTTGAGGGGGTTACAGTGTGGAGGCATCAACACAATTTTTTCCACACTTGTGTGACAAGTATGTATAATTTAAATTTTTAGAGTAGGGTCCAATCCTGCACTCGTCAAGAATAACTCTGAAGTGTTACGGTGTGAAGGCACCACCAACACTAAAGGCCCAATTTTAAAGCATCTGTTGTTACTTTCATCCAAGGTCTGCAAAAGAGGCACCTTGTTCCGAGTGTCCTAAAATGGGGACTGTTCATAGAGGCTGCCTCCTCAAGCAGTTGTCTACAAGATTAAGGGAAAACCAATTACCGGCAATTTAAATTTTCTTTATAAATGTCATTTTTGCAGCAGCAGGTTCTATACATTGTATGCGCCACTTTACAGCTCGTTTAAGGGGACCCCCATGCATGATATTTAAAGGAATTTTTCTTTTTTTTTTAACTTTAAGCAATGTTAAAATCACTGCTCCTTTAAAAACGTTATTTTTTAATAGTGTTTTTTTGCATTGATTCATGTCCCCCAGGGCAATGAGGGAGGGCACTCCCCATACCCTTTTATATGGCCATTAACGTGCATATAAGCCTTCAAAATAGGGACATTTGATTTTACGAGTTCTGGTCCCATAGACTTACATTGAGTTCTAAATTCTTGTAAGAACCTTTTCCATATTCTAAAGTTCTTGTTAGAACCGAACTCAGGTGTGTTCAGCCCATTACCAGTGTGGAGTTGCCAGAGTCACACAGGTGTGTGGAGAGCTGCTTGGAGCTGAGGAAAGCTACTGTACGATACTGAGGAGAAATACAGTAACGTCCTGGGACTGGACTCTGTAGTTGTGTGCAACCTGAAGTCGGTGCGACTTTTTGACAAATGTTATTTTACTGAAAGACAAGTGAAGTTTGTGTTAATATGTTGGAGAAACCACTGCGAGGGAAAAACTTATGTTATGTGAACTTTTAAATAAAAGAGGGCAGGAAGCCCTAAAAAGATGTTTGCGAGTGAACTATGTTCCTAATGCACTATTATTTGAAGCTAAATCTCACACACAGTATGTTGGAGGGATTAGCTTCCATTTCTTTTCTAGATCATTCACTTTTGCCTTCTATTTTTTTGGTAATTTATACTTAAGCTGCACCACCTAACCAACTGAAAGGCTTGGATCTTTGACACCCTGTGAGTTTATGGAGTGGACACATTTGCCCACAGGCCCTAAAAGCTAGGCAGACCAGAATTTACAAACAGTGCTCATCTTCTCCAGATCCATGAAACTTATTTTAGATTGAAAAAATATTTTTTCTCTAAACCTAACATCTAATTATGAATATAAACTCTGTGGAGTTCCAGACATTTTAGATTTAAAGGTCTGCTGAACTAAAAACACAGACTGTAAGTTCTGTATTTAAATGGAAGGTCTGCCTAAGCAGAGAAAACAATTTAAAGGAGAATTATGAGGTGAGTGCTTTTCACTCATCCTCATAGTTCTAGCCGATCTTTGACAATGAGACTGTCACAGGTCGGCTCAGTAGGTCGGGAGGTAAGCGAACACATCCCAGCGTTCGCTCACCTCTCGATCCTGTCACGGCTCTCTGCCGTGACAGGGGAGGGGCTGGATTCCCCCCTCCCCGCTCCGATCCGCCAGCGCTGACTGGCGGAACAGACGTGGGAGGGGGCAGGTACAGCTGGCTCTGCCTCTAGTCATTCACGCAGCTGAGCGTATCCACCCTTCTTTTTGAGGATCCATCATGGTATTGACAAACTCTTGATCAACTATAAGCCTTCTAATGTCTGGTCCGACGAACACACCTTGCTTCAATTTTGCCTCCGACAGGCATGGAAACTTGATGACCAAGTATTTGAAGCATTCTCATTAATGAACTGTAAGACTGCATAACTTTTAATTTGATGCAATTGGAATATGATTTGAACTGTAGGTTCATTTGGGCTTTAAAGTAGATATAAACCCAAACAATGATATTTAATCTGCTAAATTACTGTGTATCATAAACAATTGTTTTTTTAAAATACTTTATTGCATCTTAGAGCCCATTCACAACATAGCGTTGCTCTAAAAACATGTTATCTGTGCGCTTAGTGTGCTGCCACACAGCACCATGTGCTAGGTGTACTGGTGTGTTGCTTTGCCATTCATACTAAATGGCACCCTAACACACCTCCCAGCAGGCCTGAATTGTGCTGCGTTGCAACGCGTGGCACTGCAATACCATGCAATGTCTCCACATGTGGTGAAAAAAAGTAAAGTATTTTTCACAGCAAGCCCACCAGGAGGTGCAGTGCAATATCGTTCACTAAATGCAAGTATACTGTGTCTTTAGTGCCATGCTATGGTATGAATAGGTCTTTACTGCTGCTGATCTCCTGCAACTTTTTTTGCAGCCACTTCACGTATATATGTATGCACTTCAGTGAAGACTGTATAGCATTTCTCAGAGTAAGATTCCTGATGATGGCAACAGTGGAATGAGCTTTAAAACAAGCCATCACCAATCTCTGTAGCTGCAAGTATGGTGGAGCAAGTTATCCTAAAACTTCACAGAAGAAGCACTGAAGTTGTTCAAGTCATTTGCCCAGCAGCTTAGCTCACCATGCTCCTAGAGGTGACGTGGAAGCTTTCCAGCATATTAATCTCTAATGTACACACAAAGCAGGAGCTCTGAAAGTTAAAGGCAGGAGGAACTAAGATCTTACGAGAAAGTCTTGAACAAATTCAATACTTCTGCTTTTTACTTTGTAGATGCATTACTTCACAGTACTTGCAGCTACAGAGGCCAGCATATTACATATTCCTAACAAGCTGTAAAGCTCATTTACAGCTTGTTAAGAATATGAAAGGCATTAATGTTCTGACCGTGTTGACAGGTTCAGTGTAAGCTAATTTATTTACTGCCTGATAATCTACTTTACATTTTTCCAATATCAAAAATAAATTCTCATGAGCATCAATTCACAAATAGGTTACAGCTCATTACATATGAGATTGATATACGTATTTGATATTACTATTACAAGGACAGTCAACACATTGATTTTAATCCATTATGCCATGACTGTATGCATTAGACTTTATACATTCATTGATATTGATTACTTATTTATGCAGGTCACAAATTACATTAGTAAATGTTATGTCATGATATGTAAATGTTATATAGTCATTATTTATTATACTTTACTTTCAAATGTTTTGTACACAGTGTATGAACAAAAGGAAATCAAGAAACCTTCAGCATGGGGTTGCAACCTTTTCTTCAAGTGATACCTGAACACTCGAGAGCTGTGCAGCAATTTTTTTGGGTAGAATATACAGGAGAGAGCGCGGAGAGAGAGCCAGGAGAGACAGCCAGGAGAGAGAGCCAGGAGAGACAGCCAGGAGAGAGGAGAGCCAGCTAGGAGAGAGAGAGGAGAGACAGCCAAGAGAGAGAGTAAGGAGAGACAGAAAAGGAGAGAGGAGAGCCAGCTAGGAGAGAGTGACAGGAGAGACAACCAGGAGAGACAGCCAGGAGAGAGAGGAGAGACAGCTAGGGGAGAGAGAGAGGAGACAGCCAGGAGAGAGAGAGAGAGAGAGAGGAGACACTCAGGAGAGAGAGAGATAGAGAGAGAGGAGAGATGCAGCCAGGAGAGAGAGTAAAGACAGCCAGGAGAGAGAGAGGAGAGGCAACCAGGAGAGAGAGAGGAGAGAGAGGGAGGAGAGACAGCCAGGAGAGAGAGAGAGAGGATCCAGATGAGGTGGAACCCCTACAAGTGTGCACATGTGTCTGTCTTGTTGAAAAGTTTAGTGCATGTGTCAGTGGACAGCTCATCAATAATGTGCAGCACTGCTGGCTCCATTTATGTAACCCAATAGTGCTGCACATACAACAGATGATCAGATTTGGCCTCTCAGTATGATAGCAGAGGTGTGCCGTGCACACAGGAGGAACAGACAGGCTCCATATGGACAAACTCATATACTGGCCACCGGGCTGCCTTCCACGGAATCCTCTTGAATGAAGTCTTAGTGGTGCAGTAAAACCCCTCGAAGTTTTCCTCCAGACTGCTGTATCTGCTGCTCATGCTGCTACTCAACGTCACCTGCTACAAATTGTCACACAATTGTCAGCAACACCTTCCACCTGGCCAGGACGCTGTGTACCAGCATCCTCCTCCCAGGGCCTTACATAACAAGTGGATAGTATAAACCGTAACGTGGCAATAGTATGGTGTCCAGGGACTACCAATTCATGGAGCCACGTTGAGCGGAGGAGCTGTGCTGGGAAAACTCTATGAATGTCCACCAGAACAGAGCTGCTTGCACATTGAGCACATTTCAGTACAGAAACAGCCCAGTAAACGCAAGCATTGCTCAAAATCAAACATCCATGCTTTTATCAAATTGTTAATAAGCAGCCTAAATGCAAGGAGGCTCTTGATCTGATTGTCTAGATTTCTGGAATCTTAGCTCTTTAAACACCTTGCTGGAACATGGCATTACAGGCATGATTACCTGCTCTCTTTGCCTGCTACAGTCTCTGCTTGACAAGCTCAATCACTACCAGCCGTCTGCCACCTTAACTCCCAGACATACAGATAATAGCTCCACCTACTGGAAAACTTTCTACACTTCTTACTACAGGTGGAGGAGCGCCCACCCTCTCTATATACAAACTGACTGTATCTGACATCTTATCACAATGATCCCTGTATGTGCTGTGTCTGGGTTGCAAAACCAGTGGAAACCCGTACACAGCACATACAGGGCTAAAAAAAGCATACTATCCGGGTGAATGCAGGACAGGTGGCAACCCTACTTCAGCATGTGTAAGTTGTGTTATTTAGTGTATTTGAAGATGTTAATGGATCTAAGGTTTCTAGTGACTTTCTCCTTACACCCAATATTTAAAGGATGATTTAATTCACCTTGTCAAAATAGCATCTAGCACATCCTGGTGATAGTAAACCTCCAATTTTATATAGGCTTGCTGGAGTTAAAGTGTATGCAAACCCCAAATCAGAGGAGTAATTAGAACCTTCAGGGCCCCGGTACAAGAAACCATGAAGGGCTCCCCAACCCCCCTCCGCTATTGCACCGTGTGGTTAACAGGAAGGCTGCCGAGGTCCCCAGCAAGTGCGGGACCTCAGGCAGCCACTTCAGTTTAAAAATTTAGTGCTGGTGTTCTGTTGAGAAGGCCGGCCCAGTATCTGCGTTTGCGCACTGACGGGATTAACGAGGAAACCACCATTTATTTACAAAGTATTCATGTTTATTATTTACTGATAATAATATGCCATCCATGGCAGTAAATGATGGATGGAATATTATTAACTGTCACAATTAACAATTTAAACTAAATACTTTGTCAATAAATCCGTATGTGCGCAAGCATAGATGCTGAGGCCGGCGAATTCGACTAAGAATCTCGACAGAACACCACTATCTGCGCTTAGTATCGGGGCATTTTCCCGAGTATGAGTACTTGTAAAAATGCCCAGTATTGGCACTGGTGCATCCCTACTAAGAAATGTAATGCATTGCTGGGATTTGTAGTCCTTCATTGTGGATGCTATTCTGCATTGCTGTATAATCGTTATACCGCAATGCAGAATACCACCAGCTATGCAGCACTACAAGTTCCAGCAATACATTATGATAAAAATCAGCAATGCAGAATGCCACCAGCTCTTCTTCCTCTCTGTGCCCCATCCCCAACAGGCGGAACACCAGGGCCCAGTCACAGTTGCTGCCACCCTGGTAGTTCTGCCAGTGCCCCAAATCTATTTTAAGCATGTCTGGCATCTTGTCTCTCTGTATACAGTTTTTGGAAGTAAACAGTTATTTTTATTACAGGCATTTATATAGCACCAAAAATGTATGCAGTGCTTTACATACTGCATATTCACATCAGTCATTGTAAGCAAGAAGCTTACAACCTAAGTTCCCTATCTCACATACTAGGATAAAATTAAACAGGGGCCAATTAATCTACCAGCATGTCTTTGGAGTGTGGAAGGAAACCCATGTAAGCATGGGGAGAACATGCAAACTCCATGCAGATGATGTATTGACTGGGATTTCATATTTTAGAGTGAGCAAATCGTCAATTTGTAATCACCCTACCTCCCACGTTTATAACGGGCGCATGGGAGGGGATGCATGGTTTTCAGAGTCAGCTAACTCATAAACTTGCACTCCAAGATGGAACAGTAAAGCAGAATTATTGTGTAGCGCTGTGAAACAGGACAAATGGCCTGTATTTGTATTAAGTACATTTATTTGCCACCATATACACACTGATAGAACCAGTTAAATCACATATATAGATAGATATAGATAGATAAATATAGATATATTAGGGTTTAAAAGCACTCTAAATTGGTCTGCTGAATAATGTATAATTTTGTAATTTAAATATTCATGGACAAATATAGCTCACAATAATAGGATTAAGTCCTTTCTTTAAATTATGACAGATGGCTTGCCAGCAATAACTACAGTATATATATATATTTAGGAGGAGACACTGTGGCTCTTATAAGCAAAACACACCTATAAGGGTAAACTAGATATTTTATTTTTAGTTAAGATGTACATAAACTTAGACTATGTACATTAAAATGTTTATATTTTCTGACTCATCAGTAAAACAAATTTAAAACAAGCCTTTTAACGAGCTGTGCAGCTACAGGCATTGCGGATAAATTCATCTGCAAATCTCAAAATGGAAGCCCTAAAATCACACTTTTTCTCTTTTTTCTATGGCAACAGGGACTTGGCACCTTGCCGGCCTTCTATTGTAAACAAACACCAGGTGCTTGAAAGGCTGTTGTGATCTTCGGAGATAAATTACATACAGCTACAGAGGTCAGTGATGGCTTGTTTTAAAGCTTTTTTTCACTAGTTGGTAAGAACTTTATTGTCCATTCTCCCATGCCCCCCACATTTTCCAGGACTGAACTTGCAATAGACCTGTTCCTCTATCCTTTGTCTTAGCATGTTTAGCAATGTACTGAAGCATATTTCTGATATACGAGAAAGTGTATTTGGACCCTCCCCTGGTTTGGGTCAGGTCCACAGCACACTTTGCTAAGGTAAAATGGATGTTCTCAATCAATTTCTGATATAGACCATTAGGACCACTCTACCACCCAGTCCCTGTAAAGTAATAAAGAGACCACACTCCAATATGGCTTTAATTGGCCTTAGTGGCCTTTTATTAAATAATTTCATATGAAAATAACTATAGAAACACACTTCAATATCGGCCAGAATCATACAAGATTGCAAGTCTTTGAAGGCCACACCTTTTTCTAAATCAGTTCTCTGCGGCAGTACTAAGAACATGTTAGGCCCCCAGCTGCCACACACCGCCTTGGGGACAACCACCAACTGACTGCAGACACTTCCAATATCCAAATTTAGTGTTCACCAGCTTACACACCATGAAAAGAGGACACCATATCAATACAGGTCCCCAAACATTAACCACCAGCACCAAATGTTTACGGCCTCCAAAGAACCCAGCCGCCACAGCGCTCCAGTGTAAAACTTTACCATGGAGCGTGCCTAACCACCAGATCACCACAAACCTGCCAACCTCCTTATTAACCCATATCCTGGCCTTATTCAACTTAACCACCAAACAGGCCAAACGCTGCATTCTCCAGCTCACAATATCCGACCAAACAATAACCATCTGGGGAAAAGAAGTGCGAATAAGCAAGAAATCAAATTTAATATCTTGAAAAAGCTCCCTCATGGATCACACACCCAGATCATTGCCACCAATATGTAACACCAAAATGTCTGGAGGCCTGTCTAAACGAGGAAGCGATTGACCTCCAGAACAACCCTACTCCACAGCATACCGGGCACACCGATCCAGCGCACCTGGGCCACACGAATGCAGAATGCCAAGCTGACATCCCTCTGGCCAAACGTCTGCATGCTTCACACCTCAAAAAACATAGGAGTGACCAAGAATCCAGATGAGACCAGTGCCACCATTTAAAAAACAAAAACAGCAGAAAACAAAAAAACTCACACAAACACGGCTAGAGAAGATTTTAATTAAAACCACAAAGAAACAAATTCATAACAAATGTGGCAGAATGTAAAGTTTAAATTGTTGAGACTCCCATCTCCCAATGCGCCACAGCACCCCTTCATCCAGTCCCTACCGGCGGCCTTCGGGTTGCTGCACCGATACGGAATAAGTGGTACAAATACCCATCCACCACATCCACCAAAAAATGAAATAAACTTAAAGGCTGACAAAAAAGAGCCATCATCATGCAAAAGGAATGGACCATCCAGCAACGGACGCAGTCGTAAGTACTTTTCCACAGCTTGGACGAGGCATAAAGGGGAACCCAGTATCCTATACAAATACCAACTTACTCCCCTGTCCTTCTGGTTCATCTTAGACCTCCTGATAAATAGACAAACGGAATCATCTCCTGTCAACACATCACCCCTACCCAAACCACCCGGGACCATCTTGGAGGAACTAACCAGTTCGCTGATGCCCAATGCGCCAAAAAATGCCAAAGTGAAAGCCACCGTGAACAACACAGACTCGAACCCCGAGGAGAATAAGACCCCCAACTGATTAAAAGATCATCTAAAATGGCAAAAGACACTGGCCGGGGGGCATCCGGTTTTTTAAAATCCTTCCGGTAACCCTTCATTGCCTGTGGAACCCAAAAGTCTATAGTGTAGTCCGGACCACCCAGAAATTTGAATAAAAAGGCCAAAGCAGACAATTTACGATCCATGGAGGAAACAGACATGCCATGAACAAAACAGTGACTGTCCCGCCACTCGTTTCAAACCCTGAAATACAAAGACCACGTGGAAGCACTCAGCGAACCAAACCATCAATCACACCAACACTACGCTCCACAAATTACTGGGAAAAGGCACTCCGTGTTGCTCCGCTCCCAGTGCCAACGATCGGAACTTGTCCCACTGGAAACAAAATCAGCCAAAGATTTAGAAGGACCAGGGAGATGAACAGCATAAACAAAGGTATTCAACTGTAAACAACTGAAAACCAAATGCCTCAGTAATCTGACTACTGCGGGTGATGAAGCAGAATTATGATTTATCCCCAAAACCACTTCTGTATCGTCACAATACAAATACACTTTTTTGTTCCGAAAAGAAGCCCCCCAAACCTCCACTGCTAGGACAATAGGGAACAGTTCAAGAAGAAACAGATTCTTCAGAAAACCTGCAGCGCTCCACTCAACAGGCCATGCTTCAGCACTCCAGGAGCCCTAAAAATAAGCCCCATACCCTGTAGAGCCCACCGCATCCGTAAACAGATCCAGATCAAAGTTGCTAACAGGGCCCTCCATCGAAACAGACTGTCCATTAAACATCCCCAAGAACACATGCCAAACTATCAAATCGTCACGGTGGTTGTGAGTTAGGCAAATAAAATGTCCCGACGCCTTAACACCAGCCGTAGCCGCAGCCAAGTGGCGCCAAAATATCCTGGCCATAGGAAGAATACAACACACAAAATTCAGCTTACCCGCTAAGGACTGCGACTGCCACAACTGAATCTTCCATTTCGCAATCGTATCTCGAATCACAGACTTCAAATCCAGCAACTTGTCATCAGTTAAACAACATTCCATACGGATCGAATAAATAAATATGCTCAAAAAACTCAAAACCGTCATAGGACCCGCTGTTTTTGTGGGCGCCAAAGGTATCCCAAAGTGAGCAGCTGCAAAGTAGATAGCAAAACACTGCACACATTAGAAGAGGGACGTCCAATACACAAGAAAAATCGTCAAGGTATTGAACAACCGAATGAATCCCTGACACATCGTGAGCCACTCACTCCACAAAAGAACAGAATTTCTCAAAACAAGCACAGGAGACTGAACAGCCCACCGGCAAGCAACGATCAACAAAATAAGACCCCTGCCAGAAACAACCCAACAAATGAAAACTCTGAGTGAACCGGTAGTAAACGAAAGGCAGCCTCAATGTCTGCAAAAAGAGCAGCCTGACCATACCGTCTGACCCAATAGACAACAGCATCAAATGATGTATAGGACACAGTACAAAAATCCGGATCGATAGTGTCAGTGATGGAGCCCACTTTTGGAAAGGAGAGGTGATGGATCAACCAAAATTTATTTGGTTCCTTTTTAGGCACCAAACCCAGAGGCGATACAACTAAGTCAGGCAAAAGCGTTGCTGAAAAGGGGCCTTCCATGCAACCCAAACTAACCTCCTTCACTAGGTTTTCAAACACTACAGTGGGATGCTGATAAGCAGATCTCAAATTTCTAGAAACAGGAGTAACAGATGAAAGAGAACAAGGAATGTGAAAACCAACAATAAAACCAGATTCCAACAGCAATATTGTCTCCCTATCTGGGTATCTATTTAGAAAAGGACGCATTCTTGTGACCATCACTGGGTTCGTCCCTCTTTCTCACAGACTCACTGGAACATCCTCTACCCTGTTTGAAGCACCGAGAAAATGCATGGGAACCACCACAACTGGAAAATTTGTGTTTGAACCAGCAAGCCAAACTTACAGAAACTGTCTTTGAATTGCCAACAAAACGTCTTTTTTCCTTTTTTCTCTTTTGCCGGCTGCCCCAAGGAAGAGGATCCCCGCCCCCCTGGAAAAAACTGAAAACCCACCCGAGCTGACATTATCAGTTTAATCTAGAGGATGAGGTGTCCCAATGCTACGGAAGGTGATGCTGGGGGGGTAAGGGGGCCTATGGGGACAGTCAAATACCTGCTCCCATGGGCCCTGCTGAAGAAGCAGATTCCTCCCACGCTCGCCGCTGGCTGAACCGGGCGTGCGCTTAGCCGGGTCCCTGCTGTGGCTCTGGACGTAGTGATGAGCCCTGGGGGAGGAAAAGGGCCTAGACCCGCCGAGCACGTGAAGCCTGCACAGGCGAGGGAGCTGGGGGAGGGGCAGCAGCCTGGAGGACTGAGGTGAGCTGTTCCTGCAGTGAAGCAGTGCTACAGGCATTGGCTACAGCCCGCAAATCAGCCAGTAAATGGTAAAATTCGCTCATCTCCTCACACGTTTCTGTTTCCTCAGATCACAGATGATGCCAAGAGGTCAAGGTCAGAAAGGGCAGAAGTTCACTCCTCGTCCGACAGTCACCAACTGATGAAGAGATAACCCCTCCCACTCAGTCCACCATTAAAGCTCCACCTAACCTTTTAACCTGGCCAATTGGGTAAGTAACCTGTGTCCTGAAGCCGAATTAACCCCTTTTGCATTTTTGTCTCCCCTATTCACCTAGTCATGCATTCCCTCCGCTTATTTTTTATTTTTTTTTGCTCCGGGCATAACTTTCTGTCTGTATGTCATTCATAGGCTACAGGAACATGTTAAAGTGTAAGACATTTGTTTTAGTCAATTATGTCGCTGCCATAGGTGACACTAGGGAAGAATAGTACTTCCACCAAATAAATGTTTAATAGCACATCTCAAAGACATGTATTATTTTCTGCCAGTGGCTTGGATTAGAGCTGTATGAGTATGCTCATCCTTTTGTCTTTCAGCAGCTGTCATTGCACACAGAAAAGATTGTCTAGATTGTGAGCTGTTTGTTGTCCACTGGAAGTCAGGTATTTACTGTTATGGAAGGCTATCACCCCAATTAGTTATAGCACCAGTTGTTTATCTTGAATAGTTTTAATGATGTCTGGTTTGAGCTGATCTACTTCAGGTAGAATTAATCTGAAAAAGAAAGAAATGCATCTATATCCTCACTCTTAAATCAAAGCCAGAAGCTGCTAACAGGTGCTCATTTATGCTCATTTATATACCTGACATACGTTTGCCTCAGTAAGAGTGACTAAATTCATTATGAGTATCTGTAGGAAAACAAAAGTACTTTTTACTCTGAACAATTAAAAAAACACTTATGGTGCTGGATTTCTAATGTTTCTAATGACCAGTGCATACAATGCAATGTCAATCTCAAGGTGTAGTGAATGACTGCTAAACAAATATAACAAATGGCTTCCTATGGATCAGGCTACACTAGTAGCAAGTGGTAGCAACTTGTAGTGATTAATCACACATTAATGGAGCTTTGTGTGACCATGGGAGATTGCCCAATACTGCATGTTACTTGTATCTTCATGAGAAGAGATTAATTTTACCAGTGTAGTTCTAGCCTTAGTTTTCTAAGTGTACAGCATCTACTCATTTAGTAAATCAAACCCCATAACTCATACAGCTTAGTGTGCTGACCCTATAATCTCTATAATAAATCAATTGTAAAATAGATTTATGATCAAACCATTTTCAGCATCCCTCATATTTTATGAAAAGCAAACCTGATAGAAAACTACTAATATGCATTTAGGGATAACAACGAAAATTCAGCGACTCACTATGTGAATCATTTTGTAAATGACCACTAAGTGACATAGTTACCACTGCAATTTTAAAATGATACAGAAATAAAGCATTTTGTACAGTGGAAGTTCTGCATTGCAGTAAACAACTTATTGCACACCAGGGATCAAATTAGCTAAAGCTGCACTGGTATATTTTGCATTCTAAATTTAGGGCTGGACTGAATAATAGGCTAGGTCGAAGCTTTATTTTCAAATGCCTCAGTGCTGGTGAGAGATACTGTGATTTGAAATAAACTACAACATGTACTGGTATACCATCTAAATATTGTTTACATGAAAATAGAAGTGTGCTGTTTGCCTTTAACATTGCAAGGTGTATGTTCTCCAAAGTAGCAAAATTGCAAGAGGTACATTCTCCAAAAGTAGCAAATTTGCTAGGGGTACGGTCTCCAAAACTAATAAAATGGCAAGGGGTACATTCTTCAAAAGTAGCAAATTTGCATAGGGGTAAATTTTCCAAAACCAGTAAAATTGCAAGGGTTATGTTCTCCAAAACTAGTAAAATTGAAAGGGGTACGTTGTCCAAAAGTAGCAAATGGGAAGGGGTATATTCCCTAAAAGTAGCAACATTGCAAAGAGTACGTTGTCCAAACCAGCAAAATTGCAAGGCGTACATTCTCCAAAAGTAGCAAAATGGCAAGGGCTACATTCTCCAAAAGTGATAAATGGCAAGGGGTACATTCTCTAAAACTAGTAAAATTGCAAGGGAAACGTTCTCTAAAAGCAGCAGAACAAAGAAAGCAGAAACATACTGCTGCCTGTAGCCCATAGCAGCCAGAATGCTTTGTCTTTATTCCACAAGATATGGAGTGAATTACGTGCTGTCACCCCCACAGTAAGATACCAATGTAATAGCTAAGCAGTACAGATCAAATGCTAGAAAAGGGTGAAAAGCTTTTTTGTGTATGTGTGTGTATGACTGTTCATCAATAGAAGTGTGGTATGGTTTTTGAAAAGAGTTGCATCCAGTTACTGATGTGCTCTAGAATCAACTACTATTTTAGCTGTGTCCTTAGTCTGTTTTAGCCTAAATGCTCTAGAATAGGAAAAATGATGCAGCGATTTCAGTAAAAATACAAAATATTGCACAAGACATCCCATGCCGTTTACATTTACAGTATATTCCCTATAATAAACAATATAACACGTCATTAAAAAGCATGCCTCACAAACTCCTGTTTATTTAATTGAACCATTCATTATTAGGATTCAAATATAAATTCATTAGCAATGTCACATAAAAGACATGACTCTTTATTTACTTGGGATTCAAGGCTTAATCTGCATCCCCCTGGCTTTCTAATACATCAGGTTATAGATGTATCTAATGCTGAAACGTGGCAGCTCACATTTAATTGCACACATCACCTTGCTTACGGTAAAAGCAGAATCGGGAGAAAGTATTCAAAATTAGACTTGGATGTCTTTCAGTAGTTGTCATAGCAACTGACACGTACCCTGTGTTTGTTCTGAAATTACCTATCAAAGCACAGCTGTAAGTGTTGAACTTTCCATGTATTTCTTCTGCACTGCACAGTACAAAAATGTTGTATCACACTACTGTGATTAAACTCATAAATAATGCATTGTTTCAACTCTTGTTACTACTGTTGAAAAACGAAAGTCATTTCTGATCAGTATAATTAGTTTATAAGGCAGGCATCACACATAATTGGGGGTTTGCATGTGTATGGTGTACCAATTTGGTGGTAACAGCTTAGCAAAATTAAAAAAAAAACATGCTTTGTCAACAATTCAACTGATTGGCCTCCATAATCGGAAAGGTAATCACAATTTTTTATCATTATGTACTTTTATATATGTATAAATTCAGGACACACAGCAGGTAGTTACACAGCAGGTAGTTACTGGCCGCAGTCAGCTTGATTGCATGCCCAGAGTCAGATGCAATATAGGCAGCTTGTCCAGATAAAAGAATAAAAAACATTAAAGGAGAAATATTAAGAGAGTAAAATGTACTCTTCCCAATACTTAGAGCCAGGGTGTGACACTGCAGGTGCAAAACCACTCGCTCTATGGATCAAGAGCTGAGCAATCATGAACCGCTGATCACTCAATATTGTTGGGATCTTACCAGACTGCAGCATGTAGCAGGCAGTAGCCCACTAGATGATGACTTTAGGTCACAGGAGTTCATTAGTACTCCTATGACCTAAAGTAATAGTAAATGTACTCCTTTGACCCAAAAGAAGACTGAAGCCCAAAAACAAGATTTGTCCTTAATTCTCTTTTAAAATAAATCCTAGCCTCTCTGGCTCTACAGGGTAATAACACTTGTGTCTAGATTTCTTCCACCAAAAATATGGTGCCACACAGTGTCTCTGTAGAGCAACATTTTTTTGCCTTTCCTAAAGTCTACGAGACTTTGAAAGAGACTCCTGCAAAAGCAGCTGCCTTTTCTATCAGGAATAGTTTTGGCAATGGCATTATTGTCTTGCAGCACCATCTTCTATACAAACTGCTTTTCCCAGTGCTTATATAACTGTATACACATTGGGAGGTATTACATGCAAACGTAACTTGCTAATGTATTAATAGTATACTGTTTTATTATGGCCAGTAATACCCAGAATGTAGAAAAACTGCATTTATTTAACCTGGTCCCAACTATTATTTCTAGGAAAGCAATGCAGCTTTTACTTAGACTGATGAATCTAGTTGTTGGATTCGGAACATGCTCATAATAAATTATACTACAGTCTTCTATACTAGTAGCCAATTCAAGTTGGGTAGCATGAGTATCACACTGGACAGTGATTGTAATGCTGGTGTTTTTTTCTTTTATCTGACAAACTTCTCAATATCATTCCCCTTTCACTGATAAATGACTCCGTGGCGGAACTACCGCCGGTGCAGGCGGTGCGGGTGCACCAGGGCCTTGGCGGCTCAGCCCTCAGGGGGGCCCAGCACAGCCCTCGCATGTGCAGATGTTATCCAGCGGCCGGCAGGCACCCCGTCTCTGCGCTGGGAGTGTCGGATCGGATCAGATCCATTCATCTGACACTCGCGGCGCAGAGATGGGGGGACCCTCGGCCGCAGCGCAGCATGATACAGTTACTGTCTGATGCGCTGAATTGGGGGAGGGAGGCGGGGGCTAGGCGCACGGCCGCTTCCGGGTTAGGGTACCCAGATATTATGGGGCCCGCCGACCCCTGCAAGAAGTGAGGCGCGAGGCGAGCCAAGGACAGTCACAGCAGTGAAAAATTGAAGACAGGGCAGCCAGGCATCGATCGGAGTGGACGGCTGTGAGGACACACTCCACAGCAAGCAGGAAACAGACACCTGTTTTTTCTGAATCCCCCACCAGGAAACAGCAGAAGACCGGCCAGAAGAGAGGTAAGTGTAAATAATTAAAACAATTATTATTTGTAGCTGGTTTTTGTAGTTCTATATAGCAGGTCCCATTCTGCATTGCAGCAATGCAGAATGGGACCCTCTATAGAGGACTACAAATCTCAGCAGTACTTTATACAGAAATGCTATAGTTGTATAAAGTATTGCTGGGATGTGTAGTCCTCTATA
>NW_017306608.1:184320-206848 GCF_000935625.1 Nanorana parkeri
GTGACAGCCGGCCGAGCGCTGCGGGAGGAGAGCACTGTGTTTGTGGTTTTTTTGGGGGGGGTGGGGGGGCAAAAAAAAATCTTGCACCAGGGCCCTTTGTTCCTTAGCTCCGCCACTGAAATGACTCATGAACTGGTTCACACAAATTACTCCAAGTCTGCTACTGATTAAATCCAGGTAAGTGACTGATTACATTTATTTAACTATAGATCTTGCAAACTTTACATGTGTCAGCATCTAATGGGAGAAGTTGGTAACCCTGTCTCAAAAGTGGACGTGTTATATTTAGTAATATAACAGTAGATGCTGGGAGCAAAATGTCATACCCAATACCTTCAAAGTATGATGGCAATGTGACTAACTCCCCTTCCTCACATGTGACAACACTGGTGCTTGGTAACTGACCACTGGGTATTTTTTTTTCGATTAACACCTGGTTGTGACTAACAGATTATGTGGATTGGAGTAACATTTATCATATTTATTCCAAGCAAATTTTTTGTACAGGTCATTCTGAATTGAGAAAGCTGGTTGGATGACCAGTGAAACGTCTTCTAGAAAAATACAGCAAGTCCAGCTGCCTTGACTTATTTTTTTACAGATATACCATGACCTGGATGAATAAGAACCTTCACATACATAGGTGTATGATGTTCCTTGTCAGGCAAATTGGCATAGCAGAGGTTTAACTGGTTTACTCATAACTTCAGGTGGCTACAGTGTAATCAGTGTTTTAAATCATTAATTAAAGACTTAAAGCTGAAGTTCAGGCAAACACCTAAATACACACACCAAATCCACATAAGCGCACAGTTTTATCTGCCAAAGGATTTGTATTTTTGTCCATCCAGTTGTGCGATGTATACAGCTCTGCCACAAAGCACAGTTCTGCATTGCAAAGGTGAGGAGCAAATACTCTGCTGCTGTTTCCCTTTTATTTACAGATCTCTTCCCCACTCTCATCTCTGTCACTCTGCTCTTTTCTCCTATTAGCGATCTCCTTCTCTCTGAGCTCTACTGTAAAAAATGTACAGTAAACTGGAAGAGGCCATGTTAAATTCAAGTACTTACACTGTAAAAAATACATTTAATGATTACAGAGCTGTGCTGTGTGCCTTTTTTTTATCTGCCTGGAGTTTGGCTTTAACTATACTCGTGGTAAATACTATCCACAGGCCAAAAGGATGAAACAAATTGTGTTGTAAAGTGTATTAAATGGAGGATCAACACTAGGCAGATCTTTAAGAAGTAGGTTTATTAGGGCGAAAGGGAACAAGCAACAATTCAGGTGAGTTCAGGTGAGTTCAATTAATATAGGCTTGCAGGCCCTTTCTGTCTGTGTTACCTTGAATAATCTCCAAAAATCAGATAGTAATGTCACCCTATACTCATATGATTGTGCCAAGATCATTGGATGAGCCTTCTTCTCTTGATACGACTCCTATTGCTCATGACTTTCTATCTTTGAACCCTTGGTATCTCTACCTATAAGCTCTAAATGTTCCACATGCTGCTTGTTTATATAACTATATATATATATATATAATGTACACTTGACGTTGCCACTATATAATTGTGCACTATATAAATGCTGGACCTATTCATTTACTTTCTCATTATTCTCTACAATACATTGCTAATATGAAAGTAGAGGATTCCTCTTACATGTATCTATTATATGTGAAATGCTCTGCAAGGCTAAATCTATCAGTAACCTAACTATTAATATTAACAATATAAAAATCCCACTACAGTTTATATGGGGAACTTGATATGAATGTGACTAGATGATTTTGTGGGTAAACAACTTATATTCACCAACCTATAATCAATGTTAAACTGAGATTACTTTTTATGACCACAGTACCACAATTATCTTTCTAACAGTATAGAGATATAAACATTCTCTTCTGCTTTAAAATGTTTGGGAACACTTTTTTTAAAAGTGAAACGCATGTATGTTTTGTGTGTGTGCCTGTTGTTTTGTTCAGGCCAGTTTAAAGAGATAAATATTTTATCTCTTTTTTTTTATAAATTGTTCTCAGCACAATGGATTTTGGGTGTTGAGATCAGCAAAACTTTAATCTGCGCTACTAAAGAAAGTGATCGTTTTCTTGACAGCTGATCTGGCTCTGTCAGCTGGAGTTTGGATCGATGAGCTGTTAGCACTTAACTGACCTGTCTAGCTTTTCATTTTTTTCTCTGTTAAAGCAGAGCTGGACTTTAAGCAATGCTTTTTTTCTTTCACAATATTTGTTATTGAATTTTAAAATAAACAGAAGTAAGACTCATGTACCACGAAAGAGCATAACAAGTGCTACGCAGAGAACAGTAGAACCTAGCATGCAAATCAATGATAGAAGTGCGTCAATTTCACTAAATATTACTATGCAAATAGCCCTAACAGTAAAATCCCTTACTTGAAGGTAAATGTGCAAACAGAGAATGCGGATAGATGGATGGTCTGGCTCCTAAGGAAGGAAAGCTCACAACTTAGTAAGCACTGGGCAATATAACAAATGGACAAAAAAAAACAGACCCAAGAGCAAAGAGGTCAAAAAAAATTACAAGAAAAACAGTAAAAGGAAAAGAGAGTGAAAAGATATAAGAGAGAGGACAGAAGGACAGAACAAAAAGGGAACAGGAAAGAAGAGAGTAAAGCACTGAATCCCTTAATGGACAACAACTTAGAGCCAAATGATGGCGACCTAGAGTAGTCAATCCAAGGCTGCCAAATCACCAAAAAATGGTCATGCGTATCAGACAGCATTTCATTTTACTAAAATATCGTTAAGTCGACTCTTAACTTCCCCATAGCTAAAGGATGTGGAATTCCAAGATCTAGCAATAGCCATTTTAGTAGCAACAAAAATGTGAGAGACTAAAGTCATCTGCAGACGCTTCAATTGAGGGATGGGTTTCAGCAAAAATGCCTCACACGGATCACTCCGCAAGTGTAAATGGAAAAGGGAGACAATTGGGTTATAAACTCTAATCCAAAGTTTAGATACATGGTGGCAGATCCACCAGATGTAGAGCATGGTACCAGGTTCCAAGCACCCCCTAAAACAATTGGGGGAGTACGATGAGATACATCTCGCAAGGCGCGCAGGCGTATAAGAACAGTGAAATGACACCTGATATTAATTTCTGACTGCGAGCACATTATGAGAGCAACAAACCACAGAATTCCAAATGGCTTGCCAGTCCTATGAGGTTAAGGACCTACCCAAACCTCATGCCATTTATGCAAGAGTGAGAAAATATGAAGAAAGCAGAGATGAGTAAATTAGAGAGATGAGGCCAGGAGAATGTGGATTAGAGTAGCAACAACTTTCAAACTGAGTCAATTACATAGGGGTGGAGTTTTTTTTTTAGCAGAGATTTAATAAAGTGGCTAATTTGCAAATAGCGATACCATTCTCTAAGGGGGATAGCATGAGAGTCATGCAATTGTTAGAAAGATTTATTACCTGAAGGGGTAAAAAGAGAATATACAGCGGATAGGCCATTTCGTATGCACCAAGAGAACGCCTGAGGGTCAGAGGCAGTAGGAGAAAAAAGGGGACAGTAAATCAAAGTAAGCAAGGGCAAATGTGATGATATTATGTTTTCAGAGTATTTAACACCGCCCCACCATTTCAAAGAATGAGAAAGAATAGGGTTAAGAGCTGCAGGGCAATTAACCGGTGGCAACCATAGCAGCGATGAAACGGGGTGGAATGACATTCCACTAGATCTAAGCTGGCCCAGAGGGGGAATTCAACTTTCAAGTGCAAAAGAGCCAGGGGAGCTATGTTAGCAGCGGCATAATATAGACAAGGGTTCAGGACAACTAGAACACCACAAGATCTAGGACAATAAAACACTTTCTGGTTTATCCTAGGTCTAGAGTTACCCCAAATGAAGGAGAGAACCTTGCGTTGCAGGATTCTAAGAATATGACTAGGGATAAGTGATGGGCCGAACACCCCCCTGTTCGGTTCGAATTCGAACTTTAGAACATGATAAAAGTTTGTATTTGAACTCCAACTCAATGCAATGCACTTTGAAAATCAATTGACCCCATTTTGAAGGCTTATATGCAGTTTATTGGCCAAAGAAAGGGTATGGGGATTCGGGTAGTGCCCTGGGGGAGATGAATCAATGAAAACTCACTGTCGTCAACCCCTATGTGAATAGAACGGCAGCGAGTAAGCTGCCGGAGCTTCGGCTCAGCGGATCCAGATGTTGGATCGGCTGACTCGAAGTCCCTCTGCACTTTGGCTCAGCCGAACATGCAGAGCATGTTTGGCTGAATAAAGGCAGCCGATGTACGGCTGATTTCAGCCTTACTGAGCAAGAGTGAATAGCCAAACGTCGTTCGGCTCTGTTCACTTCAGCTCGGTTATTCAATCGGCCTTCGGCAGCTTTGTGAATACCCCTGTTAGTATTTAAAACGTTTATTTACAGGGACTGGAAACAACTTATGCAATGATGCCCCCCCCCCCCCCCCCTTTTAACAATATAAAGGAGCTTTTTCCTATTGCTAAATGGTCTCTGCCTACTGTAGACACTTGATCGTGCTGTTATTAGACAGCGTAGATCATGGGACACTGCACAAAGTCAGTCAGAGTTGTGCTGCCAGCCTTTCCGTTTCTCTCACATTGGAGGAAGGGGAGGAAGGAGTATTTCATGAATGAAAGGTAAACAGCAGCAAATTCTAGGTGATCATTTTTAAAACCCTTTCACCCTCCCTCCTCTCCTGTATATACTGTATTAACTTTATCCGGTCTCTGTAATGATCTGTATATTAATACCTTTACATCCCTTATTGTGCACAATTCCATCCTCCCACTGTATGTGACCTATACATTAACCCCTTCGCCTTCTCCTCTCCCTTCTACATATGACCTGTACATTAAATGTGTGCTGTATCTAGTGTAAAAAATTGGATCACCTATACATTCCAAAAAGGGGTAATTTTGGAAGTGTTCGTACTGTCCTGGCATGTGTGTTTAATATGTTTTATAAAGTAAAAAGTAATAACTCTGTGGATTTTAAATACCACCAAGAAAAAGCTTTATCTGTCTCAGAAAAAATGTAACAAAATAAAATTAATTTGGGTACACTGTTGCATGACTGAGTGATTGTCATTCAAACAGTCACTCAAAACTGAAAAAATAAAAACTGGATTTCCTATAAAAGGAGAAGCTTCCCCAACCAGCTAGCCAAGCACCTGAGGCATCTGTAGGTTCAAGGATTGTAGAAGGGGCTCTAATGTTAGCAAATTCCCCCAAAAAGTTTTTTGTCTAAAAATAGCAGGTTGTTTTCCTATTGAAATTTATTTTTTTGGCTTCTACAGCTTTGATAATGGAAAGAACGTTTTCCTTCATTAATGTAAATTCCTTTTATACCAGATTCTGTGATCCTTGCCCAAGAGAGACTTGAAAACTCAACAGAACCTAGGGGAGTTTGGCAATCATGCCTAATGGTCAGCTTGCTTAAAAGGAGAAAATGTTGTGCTAATTAAGGCTGATTAAATAAAGGAGAAATTACTGACAAGATAGATTAAATGAAGTGAGGACTGCATCAAAAATCGAATCCTGTGCAGGAGAACTTCCCATATATTTAAATATATTCTCATGTTTGGAAATTGATGTAATCTCCACTTTACTTTTCTCTCTTGACTAATCTTTCCTATAGAAAATCACCCTCATTCTGAAAGCAGCCAGCTATTAGGTCTGTGAAAGTACACAGAGCCCCAAAGGTGCAATGCAGTGGTAGTTATAGCTATACGAAAGCACAGGACTATGTGAGGGGATCTGCCATTCTATTTTAAGATCAGTAGGTCACGCTCTCTTCACTCCTCCATATCTGCAAAACAGCAGTGCTTCATTTTAAAGGAGTGGCATTTTCTTTACCTGGGTAATTGACATACTTGTTTTCTGTCAGATGATGAGCAGAAATGGATTAAAGCAGAATGGGGCCAGGTAACAGTTTTGGCCCCTCCTTCCCTTTAATTGTTATTGATAAGAATTGCAATAAAGAAGCCAACCCATCTCCATTATCTGTGCTGACATGGTCCCATCAGACAACATCTATCTGTCTTCCAGTAAATCCTCCTTTGTGAAGTTCCAGACAGGTGCAAGGCTTTACCAATCATGCAATCCCCCTAGTTTACTGCAGAAGAATGAAGGTTGTAAAATTAGGCTCCTGCCTAGGCTGCCTTGTGGATAATCTGCCTTTGCCTGTTAGCATAACTTTACATTTTTTTTTCCATTTACCTTTATAGGAAACTGGACTGTTTTATTTATACCTTGTTCAAAAGGAAATTGTGGATGTATACATAAACACTGACTGTCTTCATATGAAGTACACAAAACCTTTATATAATTAGCTGAGGAAGTAAAGAGAAGCAACCTAAAAATATTTAAAATGCTAAACTTTGTCTGCATATGGCTTCCTCTTCCTTTCCATTTTCCTACAGAGAACCACTGACTGGAGAACCAAGTACTGGAGTGCCCCTGTTTAAAATACAAACTGACCCATAAAACAGCATGATAGAGTTGTATCTTGCATGGATATTTAAATACAGTATATGGTATCATCTATGGCCAGATTTAGTGTAGATTGTTTACTTTAAAATTAAACGTGTTTAAAATTATTATTATTATTTAAAATGTGAATGGGTTATAAGAGGCATTTGCTTAGTTTTGGCTCTATGTATCTCATCATGGTATAGCAACAGAGGTTTTGTTTATGATTGGATGAAATATTTTTGTAGTCAGGGAAAGGGTGCCTGTTGCAGAGGGCAGAAAATAAATTTGTGGAGACAGTCAAATGAGTAATGCATTTTCTGTGTGGCAAGAAATACCCAGTCCTGAGATAACTCCTTTTGAGCAATTATAGTTTGATGAAAGTTTGTTTTGGAAGTGATTCATGTGGTTGGACAGCAGCCCCATCCCTTCCACGGGCTCTGAAAGGTACCCCCCCACCCAACTGCCCCACCATGTATCCCGGGCTCCGCTGGTCTGGACAGTCATGGCAGGCGTCGGTGCCAAGATGGGATCTCCTCTCCTGTGAGTGACCCAGCAAGCGATGATGACTTTGTCCCTTCTTGGTTCTGAGCTGTCATTCCCTGGCCACGGGGCTGGGGAAGAAACTGATAAGGCATGATCTGTGCTTGATCAGCTGGAACTCATATGGTGTGAACGGGCCCTAAGTGAGTGAAATAATAATTGATTTTAGCCTTACTGGTACAATGTAATGAACTATTTTATGCTCTGTTGTTAGAACCATTACTGTCTGAAATATTTTAGATTACTTACATATACTGCTGGTCCTAACAACGTGTTGAAAATGTAATATCCATGGTTGACTCCTCCTCAACCATCATGACTTCAATGGCAAAGGAAGGGAAGAAAAAATATTTTTCACAAGCTACTCAAAATCATACAATTGTCCTCTGTGGATGCGGTATATTGTTTATTAAAGCAAATATGACTTTTGTATTGGCAAGTCGGACATTGACAATTTACATCTTTTCTGGATGTATTTACAGCAATAAAAGTTATTACAATTAAATTTTTTTTTTTACATTTGGTTGTCTTAAAAGTAGCACCTATAAAGTCCCAATCAATATTATTTCATATTTATATAAGACTCATGGGGATGTTGTGCACAGGTTTTAAGGGCTGGTCATCAGTGTAACTTTTAACTAAATTTGTATTCTTGTAAGATTTAATGATATGTATACTGTGCAAAAAAACAACAAATCCCGAAGAAAGAATTGAAAGATAAATGGACACCACCAATAGATGATAGATAATTAGCTTAAATATGTCTAAGCAGTATTGCACACATTGCTATCTGGTTGTCTGCCAAAGGATTGGCTCATGAAGCAATTCAGGCAAGTAGCAGAGCTACAAATTAAGCAGATCTTATAATTAAGATTGTACCAATGCTGACCTTACAATAGTACAGCCAAACAGATTTTTTTTAACTTCAGTTCAAAATGACCTTATCAGATTGTTCTTTGCAGCATATGAAGACGGCAGGGGATATCTATAAACCTTGTGTATGATTAAAACTGGTCAATTTCTATTTCTTTGTAAAGCACAGGAAAGTTTTCATCTGGCGTGAATTTTATTAATGTGACTATGGGAGGTCTTGGAAGAGTCTAGTCACTTTCAGCTCACAGTCATTAAGGCATTAAAAATCATGGGCATTGCCAGTCAATGTTAAAAGGGAATTGTGTCTGAATCCCAAATAAGTGTACTGCTTTCAACTAAATGTGGTGATTGTCTGTGCTCAAACCTGCAAAACATGTGAACCCTCTGATGTCCCTTCTTACTATCCAAAAGCCAAACTAAATAAACTACATGAAACGCCCAACAAATTACAATGTCTAATCTAAGGACAGGGATACTCCCTTTATAACATTTTTTACTTATGATGTTGCCATACGCCATGATGATATGATCTATATCTTATTGATTTGCAGGATGTTTTAGAATAGAGTGTAAAATAAATTTTCACCGCCTTCATCCATAAAATAACAGGTTTTTCTTTATAAAGAATGGCACTGACTACACACAGTTCAGGACTTGTATGACAGAATTCAATGAAGACATGAAGTGTTTTGAATGTAGAGGGTAGCCCTAACCCATATTAGCTTATTGTTTAAAAATGTTATGTTTCTTTTAAGTTGTCAACTAAATAAATTAAGCATGGACATGGAAATTGTTTCTGATCCCTTATTTTCATTACTTTAGTTTACCAATAACCTTTTATTACAGGGTACGCCATGGCAATAAATTTGCAATGCATTGTGTTTTACTTTTAGATGGTATCTCTTTAATTGAAGGTCTGTGCAGTGCAGATTAGGGGTAGAGTGGTTAATGAGCGAATACTCACCTCTGGAGGTAATCTAAAATTTAGATATGGAGCTGCATAAATAAAAGATTTTATCAGCACAGCAGCTAACATTGGTAGATATTTGGCCTCATTGACACAAAGACCAGAAAGTTTTCAGAATTTGGCCAGCAGAGGCATTAGCTTTGTAATTGAGATCAGTGGATTGCATGAGGTCAAGAGAGCATCATTAGAAAAAAAAAAACTAATTGTATGATAATAACCTGTAACCTCTATCCCTGTAGCATCCCTGTGCAGGTGAATTGCTTAGGTCAATGATTCAATCGTGATTCAGTTCAGTGATTCAAAAAAGCAAGGGGCCAAGTGGCAGACTGGAAAACAGCCAATCAGAGAATAATGGAGATTTTTCTCTGGTCGGTTTCCAGTTTTACCCCACTCTCAGGGAAAGCAAGCTATGATTCTGATGAAGGGGGCTTGCCCCTGAAGCACGTCAACCTTGGCTGACTGCGGCCGGTGGACGCTGGAGGCAGCCGTTATAGTCGGGGCGATACCATGTTGGATTAACAGACAGTGTGGCTTCTTGTTTGTTGTCAAAACGTGATGAAACTGTTTGCTTGTGAGTACATATATCACTTGTTTTATTTATTTTAATAAACAATTTTACACACGGAGGAGGTGCTCTTTTCCCTTTTTTTTATTTTTTTATTCCTATAGGTTTGTATTAAGAGCGGTAAAAAGCACCAATGTTGCCTATACCTTTTACTCTCATAACCCCTTTCAGACCTATATACAGAGGGGTAAGTTCCCCCAAGTATTTAAACATTGCCTTCCAGACAGAATCGAAATTAATGTTATAGCGTCCATTCTTTTAAATTACTTTGGAAATGAAATTATAGTCATGCATTGTTATTCACTGCCTCTATCCAAATATACTTTGTCCTGCCATATGCCCAGTGCTTGTATTTCTAGGGGGAGCGAGCAGAGAACAATGGTTTTTATTTTCTTTTGGAAAAAATATAAAAAACTAAAGTGAACCTTTCCAGTGTAGATCATGTAACAAGCACAGGATCAACACTATACAGCACCACAAATACCAGCTCTTATCAGAATAATGCTGGCATTAGCTTAAATATATGATGAACTCAAACGCAGTGCAAGATGGAACATTGCTTGCAGTTTTTTGTAAAACTGGCTTTGAATGAATCGTTACTAAGATGCAAAGTTCACCAAAAACAGGAATGTCATTTACTGGCCTTTGTGGTTTATACATTCAAATAATTTAATATACTTGCACTGCAGTATAAGATATTTCATCAGTTGATATGGTAATGGGAAAAAAATTGCTTGTTAGAGTTATGCATTAGTATACTCAGCTTTGTTGTCTAGGCAACTAAATTGCAACTAAATTACAAGAATGATGCAAACAAAATTATACAATTGCTCCTTTTAGTTGTCATGGAAACCAATATTTAAAGTAAATTGTTTTTTTTTTATATATATATCGTTCAGAGATTTAAATTTACTTCTGCTAGCTTAACTGATGCATGTGGTAATTGACAATACAGTGTTCATACTAGTTATTACATGCTTATTAATGCTGTGTGTTCTATAGAAGAAGATAAAAAACAAATATTTCCAAAAGGGGGTTGTAACTGAACATGACTGAACCATAAATTGGCTCAGCTCCATGATGCAGTGGGAAGCTACTCCTCTCTGGTACTGCTTTAGCTTTCCTGTCAGTCAGCATAGCATATTAATGAAGCTTAGTTCACACACTTACCATGGGATGCCATACAAATTTGCTAGCCCAAGTTGGAAGCTGATTTGTGAACACTGGCATTCAGTAATGCCTTCAACAGTCAACCATTACTGGATGCAGATCTTGCATGTCATATTTAGTTTTCGTTAAGTAGGTTAGCAGATATTTTTTATTTTGCTATTGCATAGTACGAAATGTATGAATGAAGGGAAAATAATTGCTCATGTTTTAGTAGTCACACAAGTGGTGTGTTTGGTGTTTACACTAAGGGCCGATTCACACCAACTCTAAGGGCAGGTTCACACCACATCCAGATCATCTCCAGACCAGATTGTTTCTGGACCCAAAATGCATCCTAATGTATCCCTATGCTATTTCTGGCTGTCCGTTCCAGACCAGACCAGACCAGAAAAATACTGCATGTCTCATTTTGTCTGATCTGGAATGCACTGGAACTGTGTGCAGGTTCACACCATTTTCCGGACCAAATGTGGTCCGGATAATGGTATGAACCTGCCCTAAACGCACAACCACTGGTGTGTTCTGAGAGAACAAGTGCATTTGTACCGGTGCATAACACTGTTAACTTGTCTTTTTTGGAACTTTATTGAAATGCATGCAGCACTTGCTTCCAGTGTACACCACAGCAACGCGGTGAACTGGGAAAGAAAGTGAACACAGCAAAGAAGGCAAATTGCCTTTGCCTTGGGGCTGCACTGGCCGCCTTTTCCAGCACAGCCCCAAGGCACTGACAAGGCAATTTGCCTTGTTACCTGTGAGCCCAGTTCACCACGTTGCTGTGGTGTGTGCTGAAAACAAGGGAAAACACACAACTGGTGTGAATAGGCCTTAAATGGTCAGATTTAGGACCCGATGGACCTGTGTCTCTATTCAACCTCACCTACTTTGTAACTTATTTTTCGGCATGATTAGTATGATTACTGGTTATCATTGTTCAGCTGGGTTTATCTGGATTATCTCGGTTTATCTTTTAACATAGGTAAAAATGTGTGCTCTTCGATGTTATGGTAAATTTACAGTAAGAAAAGCATTTTTAGAAAAAAAGATACAGACAATAATATGAATGAAAATAAGAATTGGTATTTCACGTGTATCATGTGTCATATAAATATATAGCAAAAAAGTGGTTTAACAAGATGGTATGTGTATAATAATTTGCAATCTTGGACAACAGTTTTAATTTTTGCAAATTAATTAGAAAAATGCTACTAAGCTGGTGCAAGTAAAGCATTTGTATCAAGTTAAATTGAAACTTCAGGAATGCAGCTAAATAAACAGCAGGAATTATTGTATCCTGCATTGGCTCTACAACTTCCTGTGTCATCTACTTACTTGGGTAATGAGCCAGCAGTGTAATCCTTTAACACGAAGGCTACAGGCAGAGCGGTTGTATGGGAACTGCAAAGCTAAATCATGAAACAGTCACCTACTTAGCTGTGTCATGTGTGCCATATGTAAATCACAAGACTGGTCAATCTGGGTTACAGATATTTTGGCAAGGAAAATAGTTTACATATGCATGTATGTATTTTTAGCATGTATTTAATTGTTTGCTTAGAGTTCTGCTTTAAGTAGAGACCTCCCATCACCAATCTACAACCTGCACTGTTGTCATTTATAAATGACACTTCCCCAGCTACTTTCTTTTTTTTTTTTTAAATAGTTTATTCGTGTCAGAGAGTTATACAATTATGATAACATTTTCATTTGTTAAACACCAACACATTTCAGTAACGTTTGAATCATACGCCTTGTAATATTCAGGATATGTTGAGACAAAAGAAAGAACGATAACATAGTTATATTTAGTTTCAGCAGAATATATTGTGTTATAACATAACATGCCAGGGGATATCTACTTCTGGGCGTTTCGTCTCTGGACAGTGCCCTGGGCACTAGGCCTCATGTTTTTCGTCTTCTGTGCGGGCTATTGCCCCGGGCACTTTTCGCCCCCCTGTGATTTGTTGACCTGCGGCCATATCTGAGTATCCCTAGAGTTTAACATTTAATGCTGTCAAGTGACAGCCTAATAACACTAATAACAACTTTTGTTTTACCAGTTTAGATCCACCAGCTTCTTCCTCTCCGTCTCTCCGCTCTCGCCCCGTTGTCTCCTCCGAAAGTCTCCCCCTCTTGAATAGTCCTCCTTTCAAATGCTCTGAAGGTCCGCCGATAATAGCATAGAACATCCCATGTCTCACATTTGTTAAACTTTTTTTATGTATAAACATATTTATCCGTTTGTTTATTCATGTGTCTTATGTTTTGCATCCTCTTTCCCCCTCCTGACTTGTTTGATCAAGAGACCTTCTATTCTATTCCTGAGTGGCCTTCTGGTTGTCGTGGGGGGTTTGCCATGGGTTCCTTGGGGAGGGCTAGCCGACCCAAAGAGTTCCCCAATTCACCTTCTAGATACCGCTTGGAATAACGGAAAGGAATGACTATCTTGTGAATTCCCTTATCTTTTAGTTGCGTCTGTAAAAAAGGGCTCCACCTATCAAAGAATTTTGTTATGCTCTCTTCCCCATCCATGGTGGCTCCCAGCCTCTCCTGCCACATAGTTGTTTTCAGTATATCCAATAGTTGGGTTACATGGGGAGGATCCGGGGAGAGCCAGGCTTTCATCAGTACTCGTCTCGCTAGCAGAAGACACATATTTAACCATAGCCATCTAGTCCTTGGGAGCGGCTTATCCGGTTCCCAATAACTAAATAAGCATAAGCCCTGTAGGACAGGCAACTCAGTTCCCTCTATTTTCATTAGTAAGATCATTACTTTTTTCCAGTAAGTGGATATCGACACACAAGTCCATAAGCAGTGTTGCAAGTCCTCCCCTTCAAGGTTGCATTTTGGGCAAGCTGTGATGTATGGGCTGGCTGCTTTAATTTTGTGAAAGAAGTCAAACGCGTAATACGCCTTGTGAATAATGCGGAACTGAGTTTCCCTCCACAGTTCATTAGTTGTACATTTCCGGACTATCTGATATCCCCTTATAAGTTTATCATGGAGATCGTCCTCCTGGATATTTTTACTCCATTTAAGTATTGAGGATTTTGTGGCCGGAGGGAGAAAGGCGGGGTTGTGGCATGCATAGATTGCCCTGATTGGGTAGCATTTGGCTTGGATCACCAAGTCTAGACAAGTGGGTTTTAGAAAAAATTGTGGCGTCCGAGTTTCACTTTTCCAGTAGTGAGTCAGTTGTGAATAATGTAGAGATTGGCTACTGGGAATGTGAAAACGGTCTCTAAGTATAGCGAAAGAGATTGGTTGGAAGGTGTCAAGGTCAAAGTGGATAAGCCCTTGGATTCCCATGTTTTATATACTGCATGACTTTGTCCTGGGATAAATTGGGGGTTACCTCTCAAGGGGAGGTATCTAGATATGTAAGGGTGGGAGTTAAGTTGTAGTCTAGAGGCCCTCCACGACAGCACCGTATCTCTAATAATGATGTTATGTTTCAATGGAATAGGTAACCTAGATGTTCTAGTGTGAAGGAGAGCTGTGAGGGACCAATGATTGGCCAAAGCTTGTTCCAGATGCAAGTTAGAGTACTGAGACAGACCATTTATCCAATCAATTGCATGTCGTAACAGGCAGGATAAGTTATATGCTCTAATGTTCGGAATGCCCATTCCCCCTTCCTGTTTGGGTGACATTAGTTGGCGAAAGGGAATACGAGATCTCCTGGACAACCACAGAAATTTGATATATGCTGTCTCAATTAATTTAATGTCCTTGTGTTTTAGCATTATGGGTATGGTTTGTAACGGATACAGGAGTTTTGGGAAGCGGATCATTTTTATCAGGTGACTTCTACCGAACAGCGATAGAGGGAGTGAAGCCCATTTTTTCAATCCCGTCGTTATTTTTGTAAATAGGGGTTGATAATTGAGGTGATATAAACTAGATGGGTATTTACCTATTTTTATTCCCAGATAAGTGATGTTATCTTTAGCCAGCCGAAATCCTGCTTTATGGATCTCCGGCAGAGATGCTCTATTCAGAAGAAGTATTTCGCTCTTGTCTGTCTATATTTACCCTGTAACCTGACAGCTTCCCAAATTGTTGTAGGGATGATTGGATCGTTGGAATGTCCTGCTCCACATCTGATGTAAACAGGAGTAAGTCATCCGCAAACAGGGCTGTTCTTACCTCCTGATCGCCCACATGGATTCCATGTAATTGATCTGTTTGCAAGAGCCATTGGGATAAGGGTTCCATCGCCAAATTAAAGAGTAAAGGCGACAATGGACAACCTTGACGTGTTCCTTTCTGCAGTGGGATGAAGGGTGAGAGAAACCCAGTAGTATGGACTCTAGCCACCGGGGTACTGTACATCGCCACTAGGAGAGAGACAAACGGTCCCTGAAAGCCCATTCAGTCTAGAACTTTGAAAAGCCATGGGTGTTTAACGTTATCGAAGGCTTTTTCAGCGTCTATTGTGATGATAGCGTTGCCTGGCAATGGGTGTCCCACCGCGTATTCAAGGACCGTCAGTACCTTCCTTATGTTTGCTACCGCTGCCCGTCCCCTGATGAAGCCAGCTTGGGTAGGGTGTATAATGCTAGGCATTATGCTCGCAAGACGATCAGCCAAAATCTTGGAGAGGATTTTTGCGTCAAGATTAATCAATGAGATTGGCCGATAAGAGCCCGGTTGTGTGGGGGTCTTTGCCAGGTTTGGGTAAAACTTCAATGTAGGCCTCATTGCCCGTGGGCAAGTAACAGCCTTCTGTCCAGATATTCGCATAAACCTCATCAAGAGTTGGGAGAAGGTCTTGTTTCATGAATTTGAAAAATTCGGCCATGTAGCCATCTGGCCCAGGTGACTTCCCACTTGCTGATTTAGAGATAGTGGAGGCTATTTCCTCTTGGGTAATCTTGGCGTTCAGCAAATCACGTTGATCGTCTGTAAGTGTGGGGAGGGCTATGGAATCTAGGTATTGCTGTGCTTCAGGATGTAATGTACAGTCAACAAGGTGCTGTAATAACCCCTGTGGCATTGTGAGGCAATACCATGGTGTTAGGTGGCCTCAAAGTCACCCAGGGTTCTCAGCCAGAGGGGCTGAGTGGCTCCAGGAAGACATTACTGGTACCAGGAGAGAACTGCCTTTTCAGTTCTTTCTGGGTTTTCTGGATCAAGGTTGGGATCCTGGAGCCAGGAGATTTCTTAGAGCTCTGGGTGGGAAGAAATCTCCATTCCTGGGTCCATGCTTTGGTGGTGACCAGCACCTGATTGTGCACCTGTTTACATCCCTCATGAAATGTGTGCTGGGATGTGTTCAGGGCCCCACCTGTGAGTCAGGAGAGCTCCACCCCGGAGTCAGTGTGGAGGCCAGGGCAGCAGGGAGCTGCGGGTTTGTGAACCATATTGAGAGGATTGGCATGTTATTGCTGTTGTCTGGAGGAACCAGACAGTGGCCCTAAAGATTGAGGCCGGAGCAGCAGTGCTGCGAGAGAGACTTGTTAAAAGACTGGGACACCTTGAGTGTACGTGACAACTCGAGGATTGGTGAGCCCCTATCTGTTATGCTACAGCAAGCTATTTATGTTGGATTTCGTGTTATCTATCGTTTTGAAAGCAAATAAACTGCATTGTACTTGCACCTCCGGTCTTCAGTGGAATGTCCTTGTTACACCCCCCAATAGTGCATTAATCCGCTTCTGATCCGTTGTTTTGCTGTCTCCTGAGTCAACTAGGGAGTGAATTTGGGATGTAAGTCTATGTCCCCTTGTTAGATTTGCTAACATCTTGCCGCATTTGTTGCCAAATTTATGGAACTGCAAGTCCCACATTGATTTGGAATATAACTCTTGGTTGTCTAGTCTGGTCTCGTATTCTCCCCTCGCTTTGATCCATGCGTCTCTCTTGGGGAGTGAGGGGCAATCCCGAAATGCGGAATAGGCCTGTCTCAGCACTCCACTTGCTCTGTGATACTCTATCGCAGCAGTTTTAGATTTGCCCTTGACGTAGGAAATTATTTTACCCCTGAGAAAGGCCTTTCACGCTTCCCAGTATGAAATAGGGGAGGTGACCGAGCCCTTATTGGTTTCCGAGTATTCCCCCCAGCTTGTGCTGAGGAATCGCTGAAAAAGATGGTCTTTAAGTAATTGGGAGGGGAATCTCCAAATCCTGGCATCTCCCCTGGGCAATGTAGATTGGACCGTCAGTTCTATGGGGGCATGGTCAGATATTACAATATCATTGATAAGTGATCTTGTCGTTTTGGAAAGTAGCGATGGGGAGAAAAATAAGTAATCGATGCGGGACAAGGAAGCATGGACACGCGAGCAATGTGTATTCCCTTCCCTCAGGGTAATGTAGCCGCCAGACATCTTTTAGTGATAACAGTTCCTGGAACTGTAGTAGGGCCGATGGAGTTGCTGGAGACCCTGTAGTCACCATACGTTTGGCTGACCGCCTGTCCTCCGAGGCAGATATGACCGAATTCATGTCCCCTCCCACTATAACATTCGTGGATCCTTCTGTACTGATGGAGGAGGCGATTTCCTGGAAAAAGGCCTTCGTTGGCGCGTTCGGGGCGTAAATGTTGTAAATGACATAGTCGGTGTCATATATGCGGAAGTGGACTGAGCTCTGGCGACCCTCGCTGTCGTTAGATGAGCTAGTAATTTGAAGAGGCAATGTTTTTCTAAATAGTGTAGCCACCCCTGCTTTTCGGCCCGCTGAGGGAGAACCAAACACCTCTCCGACCCAATACCTCTTCAGGCGAGTCAAGTCTGGTCCAGAGAGGTGGGTTTCCTGAAGTAGAGCAATGTCCACTTTCAGTTTGGCAAGGTGACGGATTACTTTAGATCTTTTGTGGGGGGATCGGAGGCCTTTTACATTCAAGGAAATCACCTTAAATTGTAATAACGTATTCATGATAAACCCCTGAGAGTGTAATGATTTAACAGGTTATACATAAATATCCTATTTATTCTACCCAAATCGGTGTCCCCCCAAGGCAGGTTGCCATGAAGAAGGGGTGGAGAGGCTTTCGGAGGAGAGCAGGGCGGTCTGGGACCGCCCTGAATTGCGGCGCGGAATTGTTGGTTGAATTCTGTGAAATATAAAAAACATGAAAGACATAAGAAACATAATAAACTTATTAACCTTAAGCGTTGTACGCCTATACCATACCAAGACTTTAAGCTGTCAGGCATGTATACACCTACTACTACACATGACTTCCTTTTTTCCCACCTGCACCTGCACATCTGTCCTATCGCATGCTACCAGGACTATCATTGAAGTGAGAAACATTCTTATACAAACCAGCTAGTATCTAATCTTGATCTCTTAGGTAGTTAGAGTTTTGCTGTGTAACCGTCTAACCCCTTTTACCTTTAAAAGCCTATCTTGCTGTGCCTATAACGAGGCTACCAAGGGGGAAGCATAGAAGAAGACTATGGGAACTATGATAAACAAAATGTCGGATGAGTGAGTATAAGGGTATGAGGCAGGGCTCCTGACCGTTATACCTCCAGGTAAAATAAATTGAGATATGATAAATCAAAAATAGAAGAGAAGAAAATAAATAAAAGGTCAATGTGAACAGGTTGTTGAGCCAATCCGTTTGAGGATCTCAGGACTGGATTCCATCAAATTCCGAAAGAGTTCTCAGGAAATGTATCCTTGGACAATCTGTACCCCTCCGCAGCAGCAGTGGGTCGGCCATCACTGTGTCTGTCTGTCTCTTTCAGGTTTGGCATTTCTCGCGTACAGGGGTCGAAGGGGGCTTCAGTGGTGACGGTGGTGAGATCCTCATCCGTTTTCCGCTGGTTTGAGTGCGTTTGTCTCTCTCGGCTGGGAACAAGAATTCCAAGTATGCATATGCATCCGAGGGGTTCGCAAAGACCTTTTTTTCCCCTTCATTTGTTTGGATATGCAGAGCAGCTGGGTAAGCCAGGGAGAAGCGTATGTTCCTCTGTTAGAGCGCCTTACATACTTCTGCGAATGCTTTGCGGCTTACCTCCGCTGAATAGTCCGCAAATATCAACAGTTTGTGGCCTTCTAGCTGGAGGGAGGATGCACTCCTGTAGGCCTTAAGAAGCGAAGACTTTTCCCCATAATTGATGTATTTCACTATCACCGTGCGAGGGCGTTGGTTTTCCTGTGACTGTGCACCCATCCGGTGTGCCCTTTCCACGGTACAATGCATTGGGAGGCCTAGAAGGGCCGGTATCTTTTGTGAGCACAATTCATGCAACGTCGAGGCTGCATAGGATTCTGGTAGGCCCACGATTTTGAGATTATTTCGCCGGGAGCGGTTCTCTAAATCTTCCAGTTTCTCCCCCATAGCCTGTTGTTTCTTAGCATTGTCCCTTATGTTGGTATGGGCCTGCGCCAGCTCATCCTCCAGCAGGGAAATTCTATTTTCCGCATCTGTGATGCGTTGTGCTTGAGCCAGCATGTCATGGCGGAGGGATCTGATGCCCTTGAAGACAGCTGAGTCTACCGCTTCCTGGATTGTGGGCTTAAGCAGTTTCGCTACCTCCCGTGCGATGGAAGACGGGTTTTCCTCATCTGATCCTGACATCGGATCTGAAAGCGTCATCGGGGTGAGTTCGGCGGAACCCGGGTCCGGGGATGCGGCCTGTTCGGCGCCTTGAGGCCCCGTGCGTGTCCGGGATTGACTCCTAGCCACGTATTTATACATGTCAGACGGGCAGATGAATTAGTCCAGTCAGGGTTAGTGTGCAATCCGGTTATTTTGCTGGTTGTTGGGTTTTATATGCTGATTTTAGTCTCTGGTAGACGGAGCTCCCTACATGTGCAGCCGCTGCGGTAGGCACCGGAACAGGAAGTCCCCCCCAGCTACTTTCTTAGAGTAAAGGGAGAATGGTTGTCTAGGCGGTTGTGGTCATTCCTTTCCTCCACACCTTCAATACTGATCATTGTATGCCTGAGTACTCCTAAATCCTTAATGGATGCCTGGACTTGGACAGTCAAATTATGTAGTTGGAATTCCTGATATATTTCTGTCTCTAGAAGACCATCTATATAGCAACTAAGAACCCAGACCGAAGGATTCTATTTTCTTTTGTTCCTTCATTTACTTTTTACTTCCTGATTAAAAAAGTGACAGGGCAAAGAAAAGGGTTTATGATAAAATTACTATCTCCTACTCTAGTACTCAGGGTCACAGATGGATAGTGACAGAGGGAAAGGTCATAGTAGTGTGTTGACATTTAAATTTTGTTTCATTCAGGATGGATATTCGTACGAATTTAATTCAATTTGGATATTCAAATGCATCAGAGTTTCTCAAATCAAACACGTCCGAATGCGAATGGATCCAAATGTTTGCTAAGTAAGTATTTGGATCCAAAATCTGAAACTAAATCGGATATGTGACTGTTCTCTGGCCAATTTTTTTGGGCTGTTAGGGGTTGCATTACATGCACGGTCATGTGACTTCCTGTTGTGGATCGTTGCTAAACAAAAATTCGGACGGATACCAAATCCGGATAATAAACCGAATCTAATTTGGGATCCGAAGTATAAAAATCGGATTTTTTTTTAAAATCGGAATTGATCCGCAATTAAACAAAACATTTTTGTTTTACAGGATTACATGGCTAATAGTGTACATTCATCTCTGCTTCACATCTTCTCTATATTCTATTACTGATTGGCGGTCTAGACTAACCATCTGGCAACTCTGGCTTTGCCAGTTTGTCTAAGATTTGAGGTATGAGCATCATTGCTCCCTACAATAATGTAACCCCTTAAATTACCTGATGGGTTGGCTATAAAAATTCTGCTGTGGGACCTCACTGCTGTATTACGGTTGGAGATTGAGAAACTGCATAGATATATCTACATCTCTATGCAGAAATGTTGTGCATGACAAAATCACAGGCATGTGTATTTTATATGTCAGAGCTAATTCCTACACTCAATTTTGATATTTATATAAAAAGGCTGTGATTTACGTTGAGATCTGTTATTTACCTTCTCCCTCGTCTGCCATTTGGTTTTAGAGTTTACACAGATCGAAAAAACAAAGGACAAAAAACGCTTACAAAATGATAAATAATTTATTACGAATTATGCATAATAAATATAAGCTGGAACATAATCACCGATATCTGTTAGTTCTCAAAGAATCCAGTTTAGAGAATTACAGATGAAATATTTCCTAAGAAAGGTGAATTTCAAAGCTGTCCTTTTGTGAAATCATCTTCACAGAGGCTAAGGATGCTGACATTTGAAGAAAAAAAAATAGTTTTTATTTCAAAGCCAGTTCTAGGAAATATTGCCTATTACTTCAAAAAAACATTGTCCATTTATTGTATCTACAATCTTTCATATGTCCAATGTTTACATTACGAATTTATGTTGCTATAAATTATCCTCACATAAACCAAACTTTATCACTGCTATGGCACTTTTTCCCTAAACACCCCTTTGGCTGTAGTCATATTTATTTCACATTAGACATATATAGTTTTATCTCAACAAATAATCTGATGTTAAGAATTGATATCCCACAGGACCTGAAAATATGTACACTGTGTGTTTGTGCCGGCTGAATCTCTGATGAGCTGTAAAGTGCTGTGTAAATCATATAGCTGAGAGAAAATGGTTGTCATGGCAACAAGATAGACCAATCAGTGCCCGTCGTTCTCTTGAGACATCTAATTTATGCAGCAGATAGAGCAGGTGGTAAGATTAGAGCGTGGCACGCTGCTAGGAATAAAAACTCACACTACACATACACCGTATGTATTCTTTGCTTCCAACTGAAAATATATGTTGTATATTTTATACTCTAATAAAAATTACTCTCTTGACCGATCTGGGGAAACTTGACAAGAATAGGGAGGAAGTCAGAAACATTGGCAAACACTGGTAGTTGAAAGAAACTATTATTCAATTATTAAATGAATATATAAAAACATATAGTTATACAGTACAGTGGCCCCTGTCTCTTTATGTTACATGCATGCATACTTAGGCCCCGTTCACATATAGCGAATTGTCGCGCGATTTCACGCATTTTTGCCGCGCGATATCGCGAGAAGTCGCCGGCCAATGCTATTCAATGGAGCTGTCTTAACTCCATGTCGCGGTCGCGCGTCGCTCGTCGCGGTCGCTCGTCGCGGTCGCTCGTCGCGGTCGCAAGTCGCTTCTACCGGACCCTTTTTTCGGCGGATTTTGCGCGATTTTGCTTTTTTTATATGGAGCCCGACGGAGAAGGTCGCGCTACCGTCGCTGGATCGTCGCTGGAACGTCGCCCCGAAAGTCGCGCTATCCCGGCCGCGGCAAAGGTATGTCGCTATATGTGAACGGGGTCTAAGGGGTCAATTCACTAAGCTGCCGTAGGCAGCCGAGTGATTGACCAACCTAAAGCGAAGTGAGCCGAACGCTGTTCGGCTATTCACTTCAGGCTGGTACGGCTGATTTCAGCCGTATATTGGCGGAAATCAGCCGCACATCGCGTGGCTTCGGGTCGACCCGAAGTGCAGAAGGAGTTCGACTCGGTCGATCCAACATATGGATCGGCTAAGCCGAACCTCCGGCAGGCTACTCGCTGCTGTTCGCTCTATTCTTATAGATCCCGAACAGCAGTGAGGGAAAAGCCAAATGCCGCTGAGTGGCATTCGGCTCGGCTGTTCTGCTTGTTTAAATAGGAATCTTCAGCCGATCAGAGGTCGCGGAGGAAAGAGGATCTTCCCTCTGAAAAAGAGCGGGAAAGGGAGGAGGAAAGGGGGAAGGGTAACATTTTCCTAGACGCTGCAGTTCCATGGGGCGGGGCTCGCCCGATGCTCTTTCATCGCCTTTGACATTCACAATAGCCCGTACAGCTCCCGAACGTGGCCGAGCGGCTCAGTCGAGCCGAACGCATATGGCTCGCGCGAGCCCGCCGTACACCACTGGGCG
>NW_017306608.1:206875-207185 GCF_000935625.1 Nanorana parkeri
GGGCGGAGCCAGCCGTGATCTTACGGCTGGCTCCGGCCACTTGCAGAGAGATCAGCGTCCCTGGTTACCTGCTAACCAGGGACACTGATCTCCAAACAGCAAACTCTCCCTGGCGTCCCGGGAGTCTCCTGCTCCTGGCCGCCAAGGAGAGAAACACTGCTGTTTCTTTTTTTTTCTTTATTCTGACACGGAGCGATGTCAGAATAGAAAAAAAAATTCCCATTGGAATGCATTGCTACATTCCTATTGGCTATTTCAATTTGCAATAGCTAATAGTAAACTAGCATTGTACCCGCCCTCTGCGGTCCAT
>NW_017306608.1:209251-210533 GCF_000935625.1 Nanorana parkeri
CTATTGGCTATTGCAAATTGAAATAGCCAATAGGAATGTAGCAATGCATTCCAATGGGAAAATATATATATATTTTTTTCTATTCTGACATCGCTCCGTGTCAGAATAAAGAAAAAAAAAGAAAAAGCAGTGTTTCTCTCCTGGGCGGCCGGGAGCGGGAGGCTCCCAGAGCACCCGGAGAGTTTCTTTTTTTCTTTTTTTTTGACTTTTGACGGCAGCAGAGCCGCCGGAAAATAGGAAACTATTGGGCGGAGCTAGCTGTCACTGCTAGCTCCGCACAATCGTTTTCTATTTACTTTTTAAACTATTTTTCTGTTCTGCTCGGTCCCTCTGAGGGACCGAGCAGAACAGCCGAGCCGAATGCCGCTCAGCGGCATTCGACTATTCACTCACTGCTGTTCGGCATCTATAAGAATAGACCGAACAGCAGTGAGTAGCCTGCCGGAGGTTCGGCTCAGCTGATCCAGATGTTGAATCGGCTGAGTCGAACTCCTTCTGCACTTCGGGTCGGCCGAACCTGCTGAGCATGTTCAGCCGATCCGAAGCCATGTGAAGCAAGCCGATGTACGGCTGAAATCAGCCGTACCAGCCTGAAGTGAATAGCCGAACAGTATTCGGCTCACTTAACTCGGGGTCGGTTGTTCACTCGGCTGCCCTCGGCAGCTTAGTGAATAGACCCGTATGTCTCAGCCATGCTTCTTTTAGGAAGACTGATTCCATTTTTATTATTCCAAATGGTCAACATAAGGGAACACCGGGTCCTTGTTCCACCATCTCTAGGTGGCTCAGGCAGACCATCATCCAAGCCTATGGTTTCAAGGATTGGGTTCCACCTTTTCCTGTCAAGGAATACTCAATGTTTCAGCATCAAGCAGCTATTTCCCAGGATTGCAAGGCTATCATCTGGTCTTCTGTTCACACTTTCTCTAAGTTCTACCAGTGGGATCTAATGCTAGTTTCAGGCTTAATGTCCTTCAGATGGCTTTTTGAGCTGCAGGCTGTGCCCATTTAGCTATTGTTTCTTCTTAAGCCTGCGAGCGTTTGTTTTCTGCATTGCCCTTCCTTCAGCTGGACTGCTGTTGGATGTCCTGAAGATGAAGGATTTTCTGTGTCCCTAAATGGATAAGAAAGAAAAAAAGATTTTTGTACTTAAAGTAAAATCCTTTTTATTGGAGACCACTAAGGAGCACAGGACCTACCCAGTGGTGTATTTTGGTTTTGTGCTGCCCTAGGCAAGACTAAACCCGAGCACCCCCCCCCCCCCCCCCCCCCTACTCTAATT
>NW_017306608.1:210671-219626 GCF_000935625.1 Nanorana parkeri
CCCCCCCCCATCCCTAATCTAAATTAGTCCCACCCTTTCCTGTTTAAGACATTTTGCATAACCTGTCAGTCGTGGGATACAGCGCGCACGGTGTATCTAGATTCTGACAGGTTGCTCTATAAGTGTAGCGTGACGATTTACCTTTGCAATAATCACTTCTCCATTCCTGGCTTGATGAGCTCCCTAGTTCTGCATCTACTCTAACCATTCTCTCTGCAGAGGCGTAACTAGAACCTTCAGGGCCCCGGTGCAAGAAACCATGAAGGCCCCCACCCCCCTCAACCCCCCTCCGACATGGCACCGCATGGTTAACAGGAAGGCTGCCGAGGTCCCCAGCAAGTGCGGGACCTCAGGCAGCCGCTTGTTTAAAATTTTTGTGCTGGTGTTCTGTCGAGAACGCCGACCCAGTATCTGCGCTTACGCAGACGAGATTAACGAGGAAACCGGCATTTATTTACAAAGTATTAATTTGTAATGGTTAATTGTGACCGTTACTAATATGCCGTCCATGGCAGTAAGTGATGGCATATTATTAACAGTCACAACTAACAATTTAAACAAAATACTTTGTCAATAAATCCCGGTTTCCTCGATAATACTGGTGTGTGTGCAGATGCTGAGGTCGGCAAATCTGACTACATTGGTGTTCTCGACAGAACACCGGTATCTGCGTTTAGTATCGGGGCATTTTCACGAGTGTAAGTACTTGTGAAAATTCCCAGTATTAACACTGGTGTATCCAGGGGGCGGCCAGGGGGTGGAGCTAAGTGAAGAGGGTCCTCACACATCAGAATGTGCTGCCCGGCGGTGCCTGCAGCATATTCTACGGGACCAGTGTGACAGCCTCTCCGGCCCTGCCGCACATACATGCTGCGGGTGACAGCACGGCAGGGAAGGAGCGGCACGATCTCGGGGGGGCCCTCTTCTACCTCGCTGGGCCCCCCAGCAGGCGGAAGGCAAGGGCCCGGTCGCAACTGCGACCCTGGTAGTTCCGCCAGTGCTCTCCTGCCCTGCCATGTTGTGCTATGCTCTAGTTCTGCAGCTGCAACACTGATCTTCTGCCTTAATATGCTGGGCCCTCTAATTCTGTAGTTACCAATCTTCTGCCTCGGCCGCTGGGCTCTGTATATTGCTGCACTCTAGAGACATAACCCTGCACGGAGCTTATAGGCTGCACTTCCCCAGACTCACCACCACGGAGGTGCCGATGAGCACGATGACCATCTGGATCTCAGCCCTGGGGTCCTGTGGAAGCTCCTCCGCTGCTTGAAGTCAGAGATTTGGATGCTGGTTTCCCAGGGAGGTCCGGCGCATGAACTGCCATTGCATCCGGATGAAAGTCACACACACCAATACATTTCACAGCATGTTGACCAGGAAGAGGAAGGAGCTGGAGCCGGCATATATTTTGGAGTAGGCAGCATGGGTGGGCATGTTGGTCCCCCCAGTCAAAGAAGCACACGGTCCAGGAGTACTGGCAGTCATTTATCAATCATTTATAATATAATTTTTTTTCTCTTTCCTAACTGGTTTGGGGGCTGCAATTTTGATGCCCCCCTGGAAAGTGCAAATGCCTAGTTTGCCTTGCAGTACCGTAGATACACCCCTGGACCTACCCCTCTATGTTTATAATCATGCTCTCAGTACGGCTTTGCTACAAAACTGAGGCATGCTGGTAGTGGAGAAGTTATCCTGGCTGGCCTTCAGTTTAGTAGAATACCTGTGTCCCTCAGTGGACTCCAAGAAAAGGATTTTACAGTTATTAACCAGATAAAACAAAACACTTAAATTGTAAATTTACCACACGGAAAGTGAGCAAATAAGAGGCCACTGTAAGGGTCTACATGCACTTTAAATCTGCTAAGGAACTCTGTAGATTGTGATGAAAACTAAGGAACCCAATACTGTACACAAACACTGAAAGCATGTAAACGGCTAACTGCTAAAAGCAGGATCTGGAGAAAAAGACAAGGTTAACAGTTTTGATAGAACGGATCATCATCAAGAAGGGTGCAGGGTCTTCGCATTACACCTGAAAGAACATTACGATAGATGGCACAGAGAGCATTGCAGTTTAATGCGTAAAGAGTAAAAGTAAAGTTTATTTAAACAGAAGAACTAGTATATTATGTTTAGGGATAATAAAAGATATAAAAATATCAGGGAATAAATAGGGATAAAAATAAAAATATCAGTGCTTGTGTTAGTCATGACCGGTGTCTCTATATATAATTTTGCATGGGAACCTGGCATTACTAGTTCTGTATTATGTTAATATTTCTCAAATGCACTTTTCATTTGTGGTCTGTTGCTTGTTTACAACTGTAGAATGGGTAAAATATTACAGAGAAGCAGCAAAAAGCCACATCTTCTAGAAAAGAATACCAGTAGTATAGTGTATGTCACTGCCATTTAGTTTATGGCCAGGCAGGTGGGGTATGTGTATGCATTTAATAGACATCTAGAAAAATAAACGATTGCATTGATCAGACATTCTGCAAAGCCATGCACCATGTAGTCTGTATCTAAGGTCTGTATAATATATGCCCTGGGTGGATAGAATGCCAGAGAAAGCCTATATAGGGATTTTAGTTTAAGCTTTCCTGGGCATTTTAGCATACTTGCCTCAAGTGCTAGAGGACCCTGCTATGGTAAGGACTGCAGGGAAGTTATTTTTCAAATATATGCTGTTGTAGGTCTGTCATTCTGAAGATGAATGCCCATAGCACATTTCATATAAGGCTAGAACAAGTGAATTTCATATTATTCTAGATTTGTATGCAATGTGACATAAATAAATGTGACACAACACAAATGACACCCAGGAAAAAAACATGAATGAGTCTAGTATATATATTTTTGAAGAGCTTATCTGGAAGTAGTAATATCAATGTCACTATATATATATATTATGATGTTGAATTGCTGTATGTCCTGTATTGCACAACTACATTGTATTTTTCCTGTAGAAAAACAAGGATATTGCAATCACATGCTACAATAGTAACAATGCAGTACATGCTATATATTTTGTATATTTTTTATTTACAGTTGTTATTGCAGTTTTATTTATAGACAGTTGACATTTATAGTGCAGTTGTTAAAAGTATGTACAGCATGTTTATTTTGAAGCCTGTTACCAAACAGTACAATTCTCACGCACAGTGTCAGCAACACCGTATTCTGGCATTATATAATTTGCATGTGTAATACATTTTTTATACTTTTACATTATTCTTTGGCTTACATTCAGCATCAGCACTCCAATCTGATTCATTACAATTGGAAAAGTATTTCAGGTGTTTTTTTGCTTCAACATTTGTTTTTGTTTTTATCCAGCAATTATGTGCCAGTATCTAGTGGTGGCATTAGCAGACACAGCAGATTTAAAAACTATCCAAAGGTTTACACTTCCAAAACAAAGAAATCTTAAGCCCTCAACTGTGTACCTATTGCCAAACAGTGACCAAACAATTTCATAGCATAGCTTGTGATCTTCTTTTTGTGCAGTACCACACTCTAATGTCAACACAGAGTGCACAAAACCACTTCAAAACCACAAACCCACAATCCAAAAAAAGGCAGTTGTTATGCTGAAATAAAAATTGTATTGCAGAGGCAATAGTCTAATATATAGCTCATTGGCTGTAGGGTATGTAAGCAGCTTAATTGTGCTGTAATGTAAGAGGGAGTGACAAAGTAGGTTTTATCAATAAATAAGAATTGGAATGCATTATTTCAGAGACAGTAAACAGAAATATTGCGCAAAACCACTGCACATTAGACATGTGCACTGCCAAAAAATTTGTTTAGTTTCGTTTCGTTTTAAATTCGGATTTGTGTTATTTCGTTTTTCGGGATTCGGATGTGAAAGTCAATTCGGATTCGGAATTCGGATTCAGACGAAATTCGTTAGTGGTAGTTCGTTCGAACGTTCGTTCCGTATCGTTTCTTGTTCGTTTATTTGTTCGTCCGTTTGCAGGAAAGTGAAAAATGTTTTTCTCCTCTAATGTCACTTTGCTCCAACGAACGAAACGAATAGGAAACGAAAACGAAACGAACGTTCGAACGAACCACCGCTACCGAATTTCGGAAACGGAAATTCGGATTCGTTTGAATTCCTTATATCTGTAATTCGGAATTCGGATACATCCGAATGTTCAAAAATTCGTCCGAATTTCGATTCGGAATGAAACGAATCGCACATGTCTACTGCACATCATGTAAGCAATTTCATTTGGGTGCAATGTAAGAAAGAGTGAGAGAGACGAGGCAGGTTTCTTGTGAAATAAAAATTAGAGTGTATTATGTCAGAGACAACAGGCGGAAATATGTTGTACAGATTTGTTGCACATTATGTAAGTAGTTGTACTAGGCCGCAATATCCGAGGGAGAGAAGAGGCAGGTTTTATTGTGAAATAAATATTAGAGTGTATAATATCAGAGACAAGAGCCAGTAATATTGCACATACTTGCTGCGCATTAGGTAAACAGTTTTACAGTGTAAGATGGAGAAGCAAAGCAGGTTTTATTGTGAACCATTATTTAGAATGTATTATTTCCAAGACAAAGGCCAGAAAGGACACGCGGTATGCAGCTTTCCATCTATAAAAATCCACATTTCAGTGCATATATATTTACAGAAGAAAGGAAGAGCTATTGTATTGACTACATAGACAGCATTTGAGCAGTTGGAGTAGGTTGCATTGACACAACAAATGCAGCTGATATGACTAAATATATACAATATAGTGCATTTTTTACACTACAAAATGAATTATATTGTACACATTGCATAGGCATTATTTTCTTTCATTATTCTCATTAGCTAAACCACATCCCCATTTAGCTTTGGAGGTCAAAAGCAAAACAAAGATGGTCTGTTTGAAAAAGTATATTCTAACTGTGATTTCTGTTATTAGAATCTGATCTGCTTCTCCATATTAAACTGTGGCCTAGTAAAAGTGCTTATTGTGCATGTAGTCTATAAAATATTTTATTGATTTTTTATGGTGAAATTTTACACTTCGATGTCGATGTCTTCATTAAAACTTGTCTGCTGGTCCTGCTGTTAGAAATTCAGCCAAATACACTGCTTAATTAGTGAGCATGGAATCAGTACAATATTTAGCTGTCTTTGCATATTTTTTCTTATGCTCCAGCAGCTGAGGAAGAGACACTTGCCTCGTCAGGTTGTACTTTTTTTTTGGATGATAACAATCTGCACAACTTGGATTGCTGATACCTGGAGGAATCTCTGAATGTATGGATCATTTACCAGTCTGAAGGTGTGGAAAATATAAAAGTGTGTGGAAGATAAAAGGATTACTTAGATTTAGAAGTGTGTTAGACCTGTATTAAGTTATGTGGTTAAAAATTTTGATAAGTCTACTGCAAGAATGGGGTGCACTGTGGTGGATGTGGAGTCCTGGTGAATTGTGGGTTTTTTTCTGAGAAAAAACCTTACTGAAAGAAAAAAGTGGGCTCTTATCTTTTAATTATTTTTTCATATTATTGTGGTTGTAATGGACTGTTGTGGACCACTGGAGCACTTTGTGGGGGTATATGCAATAATATTATTAAGCCCTTTTTGGCTATACTTGTCACTTACATAATTCTATATAATGGTTATTTTGTGTAAAAGAAAACGTTTGATGTACGCATGATAACAATACATAGCACATAATAATATATAATATATTTACTATTTTTTTGAACAATTTCTGTACTGCAAGTGCTGTGTTTTTTATATTTATATGTTCCCATGTTTTGTGGCATTCACAACAGCTATTTTAGGGATAGGGATACTTTGGGGAACTCCAGTATAGATTATCGGTTTAACATTCCTACCCATGGCCCTATTCTGCATGACCTCATGCTGACCCTCTTCCGCTCATGGTCTCCCACAAGGGAGGCCTCTTGAATCCCTTGTCAGACTTCCATGCCATTTAAGGCCAAAGATGTTGCAGCACATGCAAATGGAGATTTTTGAGGAGTGGGGGGAGAGGTGGAAAAGGGAGGAGCGAGGAGGTGGATGAGCATTGTGTACCTTTTGCTGACCAATATCATACTTGTGCTGCTCCCTCCAAACTTTTTGGTGAACAGTAGTCATGTATCTCCTCATACATGTGGTGCCCCATATGACTGGTATTGGATTGACTGGATTTACAACAGTTGATATGCTGCAAACAGAGACTGTAACTCACTATGGTACAGGTAAACGTGGATGTATTAAAAAAAGACCCAAAACAAAAACTTCCCAGCACACTTACCATTTAGCATGCAAAAAAAAAAAAAAAAAATTACACTGTCTGGATAGTAGGGCTAAAAACAGAGATTTTAGGTACACAGCATTTGCAAAATAAAATATGTGGAAGCCACACTGCTTTGTCAAGGCCCCTTTGTGTGATGTGGTCCTAATTCTAATCTGTAAGAGCCTCCATCTTGGAACATACATAGCAGATGATGAATTAGCTGCAAGTTCCTTTTAAGGAGTCCATACCTCCTTAAAAGCACAGAGACACACCAGAAGGTCAGCACATCACAATGGCATCTGAAGCTCCTTGTGTGTCCCCACACCAAATCCAACAAGTGAAACAAATGCCAACAACACTCATCAATTCATTACTTGCTTTTAAAGTTAGGTACACAATGAAGGGCTTTACACAGTACAAAAAAAAATTCCCAGCATAATGTTTTTGTTTTTGTACTGTGTAAAGCCCTTCCATGTGCACCTTACTTTAAAAGCTAGTTATGAAATGATGAGTGCGTTTTCCATTTGTATCACTTGTTAAAAAAGATCCAGACTGCTGAGCTCTGTGGAATCGACCTGGGGATAGCAGTGTCCTGCAGCAATGGAGCAGTGATATTTTTGGGAATAGGGTATCTGCTTCCTCCACTCCTCTGCAAACTGTCTCTGCACAACATCCTGCTTCACTGATGTTGTGCCTCCTCTACAATCCCTGCCACCTCATCAACTTTTCATCACTCATGTCCACTTGGCAGTAATCTGCAGCTGTAAGAACATTAATGGCACTTGCTTGTTCCTGCCTATTAACCATGTCCCTCTATGCTCCTGCAGCTCTCTTCCTCAATATCTGATAAAAATAATTCTTGCACATCCTCCTGCACCAAGTTAGAAATAGCCAATTCTTCCATGACAGTTTTCAGTGCAATGGCGGGATTAGTGGTAGAGAAGGAGGGTAAAGTTGGTACTTTGGCAGAAGCTGATAAAACTGTGCTGCTCTGCACCTGAGAGAAGCAGGGGGAATATCAGGAAGGCTTGGTTATCCACTCCACCATTACCTCCATGTGCCTTCGATGTACAGCATAGTACCCATTGACAGAAAGGAAAGGCAAATGTTCCCAGCCTCTCAAAGGTGTGGCCCAACGACCCCTTTGTCCTATAGATGTATAACCTGCTCCCCCTAATAGCTACATGTGATGAACCTCTGCCTATCCCTTTAGATTTCCCAGGCATGATTGTTATCTGTATTAGCAGCTGTCACAAAAGGGCTATTGAGGATGTGAAGCTTTGCTGCACCTCACAATGTGGTTATTTGGTGCACTATACTGTACCACAACAGTATCAGGTGATGTGCTGCTAACAAGCTTTTCCTGTGTCAGCAATACATTCACACTGCTGACCATGAAAAAGATTAAAAGACCCTAGCAAAATTGTATGAAGCGCTCCCCCTTCCCCAGTTAGTGCTATCCCAATATAGGATAACACTAACTAGTGGCTCTGAAGGGGGTGATCTACAATAAACTGAACTAACAGGTCTCCTTGTCTTTCCTCTATAAGAAACCTCTACTATGGATCCACAGCACACCAGCACACCTTGAGTTGGTAGGGTTGGTTGCTATGGGTCACTACAGCTCCGATTCTTCTTGTCTAGGGGTATTGTTACTCACTTTGCGCACCAGCACTTACCGCCCTTTTGTTGAATGGTTGAAGTGAGGTCCAGACTGTAGTTGTGATGCTTGAAACATTTATTGAAGAACTTCAGGGAGAAAGGTAGAGGAGGGTTAGGATCATCCAGGCAGATGTAGACTCCATGGCTTTTCAGAGAGAGTGTGGTTACAGATTCCATGCACCGCAGGCTCAAACACCTGACACTGCATCACTCGAGGGAAGAGTTACTGATCGTTGTCTTTAGCAGCAACCACTGGACCTGCTGCCACCAGGCTCCAGGGTGATTCCAAGGCTAGTCCCCAGGCTTTGAGGCCTGGTCAGCTCAGGCAGTCCAGGGCAGCGTCCCCGCAGGAAGGGCCTAGGAAGGAAGAGACAGCTCACATGGCTCACCTCGAGTATTTATCTCCTCCCCCAGCATACATCCACTGGCTCATTCAACATTGATTGGCTGGGGAGGGATATCTACTCCTAGCAATCCCATTGGCTGCTCTGTTCTATCACCAGGGCACACCCTACAGTACCTCTGGCAGCAGCCAGATGGCAAGCAATGATAGATTGTTTAGGGGGAGAACCACATGAACCAAACTACAAATTAGTATCAGACCATATACAATCTGATAAACACTAGATTTAATAGCACCCTTTCCACTAGGGCGTTATATGTATATTAATAATATATACCTCCTTTGAAAAAAATATACCTAAAACACTTAAAGGAGAACTATGGGGTTAAGGCTTTTCCCCATAGTTCTCCTTAGGGTAACGGGAGGACACAAACTAGTGTCCTCTCATCACCCTAGGCTCAGTATACCGCGAGCTGTAGCGCGCAGTATACTGAGACGCCGCAGTATACCGCGAGCTGCTGCTCGCGGCATACTGAGACGCCGCAGCTGAAGCGGATCCCGACAATTATGTCTGGATCCGCCCAGCTGCGCAACTGACAGCTGGCTCTGCCTGTCTAAAGGCAGAGCCAGCTGTACCCGCCCCCTCCCCCGCCCGTTCCGCCAGTCAGCGCTGGCGGATCGGAGCGTGGAGGGGGG
>NW_017306608.1:220205-220494 GCF_000935625.1 Nanorana parkeri
CCCCACCCCCCGATCTACTGAGCCAGCCTGTGACAGTCTCATTGTGAAAAGCACTCACCTCATAGTTCTTCTTAAACCCTAAACAAAAACCATAAAAAAATATAAATTTTATAATTTTTTACTATATAGCAAAAACTTAAAAAAATATATAAATATGAAAGGTAGTCCTAAAATAGACTGTTCAGTCTATTCACTGTAATTGCAATGTGTGGTGCACAAGAATATGTAGCCCGCTGAAATGCATTTCACAGTAATGAAGCATCATACAGCATAGTGAATACAGGGGGGG
>NW_017306608.1:220557-244261 GCF_000935625.1 Nanorana parkeri
AGCCCATACTTTGCAGCCCACCAAATGGCAATTTACTGTTATGTAGCACAATACAGCACTGTATATAGCATGGTATAGCTTTGTGTGTAGTAGTACATAGCACTGTATAGCAGTAACTATTTCACCCTGAAAACACCCTGCCAGCTATTGCTACCTGTTCTGAATTCAAAACACACTGACAAACGATTGATGAAAAACCTAACTTTTATATAGCGAGGGATGCTACATTAGATACGCCTAACAATTGGTCTTGCTGTGTGACCTGAGAGCAGTACAAAGGCCCCACTGGGGAAACCCACCCCCTCAATCTAAAGGGATAAGCTGAGAGTAGCCATAGTGTGATTGACTATGAGCAGCTGTAGAGAGAGGTTAGGGAAAGGTAGCCAATTGCATAGGAAGTAAGGTTGCCACCTCTTCTTCAAGTGAAACCCGAACACTCTAGTGCTGCATGCGGCAAATTTTTTCTTCTTCTGGAGAATATAGAGGAGAGAGTGAGGAGAGGAAGCCAGGAGAAAGAGCAAAAAGAGACAACCAGGGGAGGGAGTAAGGAGACCATTTATAGAGGACTACAAATCCCAGCAATACGTGATACAGCAATACAAAATAATATGACGCAACATAATTGGTGTTTCGGGGTGGTGCCCTGATATCTCGAGGGTCTCAAGTGGCCTGTGTGGGTTCTCATGTGGCTGGCAGAGTTAGACTCCATGGGCTCTCAGGTGGCTCTGCGGACTCTCAGTTGGGCCGTGCGGACTCTCAGTTGGGCTATGATGGCTTTCAAATGGCTGTGCGGGGGTCCGGAGGCGGGCAGCGTGCTATCAGGAAGGAGGCGGAGAAGGATGAGGACATGTGCGTGCTGACCTGTGCCTGTTTACAGGTGCCTGGCTCACGGGAAGATGATGATTCAGGCAGGTGCAGCTGCCTGAGGTCCCACGCTTGCTTGGGACCTCAGGTAGTCACATTTGTCAAAAAAATGTAAAGTGCCGGTATCAGCACTTAGTGTCTTATGTCCGGGTGTCAACTGGCCTGACACCCAGACACAAGACTCAAAAAACATGGATAGATAGATAGATAGATAGATAGATAGATAGATAGATAGATAGATAGATAGATAGATAGATAGATAGATAGATTTTTTTTGGTCTCTTATTTTTACCATTCTTCTTCCTGTGGTGAAGGAGAGACACCCTCTCTAGAACAGTTGTTACCTGAACAGGTGTTCCCACTGGAGGATTTCCTCTCATCTCCTATTTCACTGGGCCACAAGACAAATAGAGAGTGCATTCATGAATTCATCACCAGGACCCCGGGGTTACCCTGTCTGCCTGAAATTGTGACATCATGTGTCTGGGGCTCAGCTGGCCTGAAAACCGGACACAAGATTCCATACCTGAACTGTCCGGGTGAATTCCAGACAGGTTGTAACCCTAATAGGGAGAGATGTTGTCGCTGCTGACAAACTCTGCAAAAAAGTTGCCTTTGCCTAGTGTCTCTGCATTTGGATTTGTTGTACTCGCAGTTTTACTATGCGTCAGTTAACTTGACAATAACTCTATGACTATTTAGTCTGTTTGCAAGGGAGTCAGTGAGCCAGGAACACACACATTTGTGCCTTCCAACTTCTCTGCTGCAAAGTTATTTAATCTTTTTACAGCATGGGACATTTTACATTGGGATTTAAAAAGTAGTTTTGTGCTCACGAAGTGTGTAATATAAAGGATTTATTCATTTTCGATTTGTCCTCACCCGATTGTGCGTATATTTTTTGCAAAGGTCTCCCCCAACAGTGCCTAAAGTCCCATGCTATTTGCCAATAGTTTGCACAGCATCCCCGCAATGAGCCACAACTGTCTCTTATTGACACCTTCTGTACCAAACTCTGGGCGATTTGCTTATCACTAGACATGTGCGATTCGTTTCGTTCCGAATCGAAATTCGGACGAATTTTCAGAAATTCGGACATTTGGATGTATCCGAATTCCGAATTACAGACATAACGAATGCAAACGAATCCGAATTTCCATTTCCGAAATTTGGTAGCGTTAGTACGAACGTTCGTTTCGTTTTCTGTTCTTATTCGTTTCTTGTTCGTTTCTTATTCGTTTCGTTCGTTGGAGCAAAGTGACATTAGAGAAGGAGAAAAATATTTTTTCCCCCTCAAATGTCACTTTTGCTGCAAATGAACGAAACGAATAAGAAACGAATAAGAAACTAATAAGAACAGAAAACGAAACGAACGTTCGTACTAACGCTACCGAATTTCGTCCGAATCCGAATTCCGAATCCGAATTGACTTTCACACCCGAATCCTGAAAAACGAAATAACACATATCCGAATTTAAAACGAAACGAAACTAAACGAATTTTTTGGCAGTGCACATGTCTACTTATCACTACTCCCAACTCTAACCAGAACTCTAACTTAAATATGAATCTAATGCTTACCATTGCCCTAAATCCTAACCCTTAACCTTAACCCATGACTAAACCCATCCTTTACTCTTGCCTGAACCCTTTAAGCTGAAAATGCTGCAAGGCATAATTACTAACTGCTAAGCTCCCTCTTGCCTGAGCTAATCCCCAAAATCATAACTCTAGTCTTAAGGTGGCTATAGGCTGTGCGAATTTCGGCCGCTTCTTAAGGAACCCTTTTGGCCGGCATTCCTCGATCAGCCAATCAAAGTAGTCAGTTGGGACAGCGGCTGGTGGCAAACGAAACAGCAGTGATTCCTCGTTCAACAAGCTCGTAGAGTTGATGGAGGAACTCTGCTCTATTTTTTTTTTTGTTCTACCCATGTATTCAACAACAAAAAAAATAAAGCAGTGCATGGACAGTATTAACCATTGACCCTAAAATTAAACGTTACCCTCACCAGTAAACTCTATGCTTATCTGACCCCTGCAACTTAACCTTACATTAAATGAGTTGTAAACACCCAATAGATGATAATTACTTGACTTAAGCACTGTGTATCAGAAACAATTACCATTTTAAATCAAATATATTTCTTAACTTTTGTTATCCTTTTCTTTCAGCCCAGTGCTGCTGAACTCCTGCAGCCTGTCATGTCTACATGGACTCACTCCAGCAAATTCTTCACATTAATTCCCAGGTTGGGTTTCCTGATGGTACCAACACTAATACATGCCTGTAAAATGTGCTTTAGTATAGCTCTGTTCAACAGTTATTTCTGAGGGTAAACCAGTTTACCTCCATATCATGAAGGAAATGTGTGTTTCTGTATGTGATGAGCTGTATTGCACGTTACATAATCCAGAACATTTTAGTTTTTGTACTATGCTCTATGTTACATTATGCATGCTGTTACATACTTTGGACCATTTGGAATCCATACTGCTCCGTTCTGTACACCACTAATGATGAGGTTTGGGTTTGCCGCTACCAATTGGTTTGAGGCGAATCCTGTGGGTTACAGATTTGTGGTTGATTTCAGGACAGTTATTTTTAGCTGCTGTGCTGTCCATGACATACGTTTTCACTGCTGGGCTTCCCCGAAAAATAGGTTTTTGTTTTGGGGGGTGATATTTTGGAGTTTTCATTTTTTTTGTGGGTATATTTTAGGAAGTTTATTAAATTTATGTTAATAGGGCTTTTATTTTAGGTTAAACTGTGCACCCGGACCACCTTGTGTTTGCTAATGATTTTAGTGAAAAGGAAGTTAATTCTGCAAAGATGCCAGCTATTCAGCAATAGGCATTAGTGCTGGGACTGGATAAGCTTTAGGCAGTGGCGGAGCTAAGGAACAAAGGGCCCTGGTGCAAGATTTTTTTTTGGCCCCCCCCCCCAAAAAAAAACCACAAAAGGTCATAAAATGTTTGGATAAAGTTATGATAATGTATAAAATATTAGAAAAAAACTATTATGTGTTTTAAACATATTTTAATGTATAAAATACTCAAAAAACTATTTTGTGTTTTAAAATATATTGTGGTAGTTTCATAACTGCTGAATTACCTTTTTTGCATGTCAACCTTATTATTCAGAAATATAAAATTGCTTAAACTCCTGATGTCTTATTTCTTTCTTTTTCCTATCTTGAGTTCTTGGAAGATGTTCTTACAACTTCACAGCATTAACACAGACACGTCCACTTTGGTTAAAAGCAAATACATATTCAGTATATGAATCATACAGCAGCATGGTATTCAGACAAAATGTAATTTTAGCCATAATAACAGCAATTGTGGCTACATTTGTGTAGCCCTTGCAGCCCTCATCTGAAATATACAAGATGCTTATTACAGTTAGTCATTTCTACCCACGTTTAATCAGCTAAAACTTACAAAATAAAGTTGTTGTGAAAATTGGCATATTAACATGGCCAACCCGACTCAACAAGTGTTCAAAGAAATGTTTGTTGATGAATTATATTCCATTTCTTTATCAGTTCATTAATGACATATCCAAGATGTAGTTGAGTTTTTCCAGGACTTGGTCCGTTACATGTTACTGTAAACATGTTCTTTTTCTTTTACAGCTCAAGGATTGTTCTTATTCCTAAAACATTAAACACAAGCAAGACGTAAACCTCAAGTCAACTTGATTAAAGCTACTTGTGCTATTTTTGCTTCTGTTTATTACAGCACAGTAATAACAAACTACAGAAATGTTTATTTTGTTCTTCTGATTATAGCTGTCGCAATGGGGCATATACATTATAGATTTAGTTGCCCAGAAAGAGTAGCCATGTATATTATATAGCTTTTGAGGAACTATCCAGAATGCATAACGTTTGGAGTTCAAATATATGTAAACCCTAATAAACTTTTCCTATTTGTTCCCTATTAGTCTGTTGTATTAGCTATATTTATAACACATTATTTATTGTGTTCTTACAATTTTATTACTAGACATAGGCTTCCAATGTGCCGTGCTTTTTTTGAAGTAACGCAGTATCTACCTGTTATATTATTTATGACAGAATTAAATTCCAAACTACTGGAGAGCAAAATATTTTGTTTGAATGTAACAGTTGTATTAGGCTATGATTAAGGACTCTTTATGGTCTGACCATTAGATTAAGACTGCATTAATGATAAAAATACCTAATAAAGCTTTCTGCTTTGTTGTGCTTTCCCTGAGGAGAAGGCATACTCTGCCTTGCAGTCATGGAGAGAATGGGCAGGTTTCTCTGCAGTATGGCTTCATTCAGCCCCTGGCAACGTCATCTGCAAGTGCTTCCACTGTGAGGGTAAGTATTCTGTAAAATGATCTTCTAGGGCATGTTGTAGCTCAAAAACGATTATTGTAGAAAAGCAAGCAAGAAGTGATTGCAATATGCAAAATACCATACAGCATGAGGTAACACCAATGGTGGAGGCTGCTAGGGAGCAATGAATACCAATGTAAAATGGATTAGTTAGTTAGAAGTACATTGATGTCTGTTCTAATTAAAACATGATGGTCATTCTCTCATGTCTTTATTCAAGAAATGTATTACCACTGATTAGATCAGTTGAGATACAACCTAGATCACTTTCTGATCATTCACCAATAGTCACGATAATTGAAAAATGGGGGCTATTATCATAAGTTACCATAGAAATTGAATCCGGGTTGGTTATGTTTATTACCGGATCAGGATAAATTGGGAAGAGAGATATCACTATTCTTAAATACAAATGCTAAGTCAGCATCACAGGGGATTATATGGGATTCCTCAAAGGCATATATGAGGGGGATATTCTCACACCAGATTAGTAGGGTAACGAGGAAGTCGAATAAGGAGGAGGAAGTGGACAAGAAGGAAGCCCAGTTTATAACGAATCTGAATAAAAAGATGTACGGAGAATGGTGTAAAGCCCAAGAGCATTTAAAACACATTAAAAAGGAAATGGCAAAAAATACATTATTTTTTTGGTAATCAAAAATGCTAGGAAGTGGGGGAGAACACTGGGAGATTGCTTGCTCAATTGTCATGGTCACAAGATTCTGTTCCATATGTGAAGGCATTAAAGGACCTTGGTGGCTGTATTTACACTGATTGAAAAAAATCTTATTAATTTTTAAACAGTTTTATATACTACGAAGGTAATGCATACAAGGAAGGACCTAATGCAGTTTATAGATACTATATAATTTAATAAAATACCCCAGTTAGATAAGGAGAATTTAGAAACACTGATTACTTTTAAGGAGTTAGAACAGGTGGCGGCTAGTTTTCCAAAAGGGAAAGCTCAAGGTATGGGTGGCCTCCCAATAGAGGTATACAAAAAAATTTGCTCTGTTTTGTTGCCTGCCTTATTGCAAACATATGAGGAGGCAATAAAAATAGGGAGGCTGCCTGAATCTATGTATATGTCTGCAATTATAGTGCTACAGAAAAAAAGGAAGGATTTATTGTTGTCGGAATCTTACAGACCTATTTCTTTGCTAGGAGCTTATGTTAAGATAATCGCAAAAGTGCTAGCGAATAGGTTATCAAATACGATTCAAATTATATTAAATCCTGATCTATGTGGCTTTATGCCAAATAAATCGACGGTTGATAATATAAGGAGAGTTTATTTAAATATGCAAGTGCCCTCTGAACAAATAGGGAACAGAGCTTTGCTATCTTTGAATATTGCAAAAGCTTTTGATAGCGTAGAGTGGGACTATTTGTGGGCAATACTTACAGCATTTGGATTTGGCCCTAGATTTATTTCAAGTGTACGGCTTTTGTATGTCAGTCCCTTTGCTAAAATCCAAGTGAATAAGTCGGTATCCTCAGCCTTTAGGTTGATGAGGGGAACTAGGCACGGGTGTCCTTTGTCACCCCTTTTATTTTCTTTGGCGATAGAACCATTATCCAATTTAATAAGAAGATCACCTAAGGTGGTGGTATTTAAACATGGGGAGGAGGAAGATACGATTATATGATATGCAGATGATGCATAGATTTTTTGGCAGATACTAACGACTCTTTGATAGAGGTTATGTCCATGCTTCATTGGATAAATCCAATGCAGGGCCCGTTACCTGAACAACTGCAATATGTACAAATTGTGGACTCATTTGTGTATCTGGGAGTTTGGATTAGAGTAAACAGTATGAATTATGTGGAAGATAATATAACACCTCTTTTACAGAAATTTAGGAAACAATGTAATACATGGTGTAGGCTCCCCTTGTCACCGGTGGGTCAACTCAATCTTATTAAAATGATTTGGATGCCTCAGCTCGCTTATATACTGCATAATTCTCCATGTTGGATGATTTAGAATGTATTTTAGCAGTGTTTAGAGAGCTGATTTGGAGAAAGAAGCAATTGCGTATCAAGTTAGAGATTCTACAGTATCTGAGGGCAAAAGGGGATATGGCATTACCTAACCAGCGGATATCTTTTTTAGCTTCACAATTGAGACATCTAGTGGGGTGGCAGCAAGCAGGGAAAAGTTCAGAGGCTTATTCTCCTATTAAATACTTGTTTCAAGCAAAATATCCCCTAATGGCCCCAGAGACCACCCTATATTTGAAGGAATTTGCATCTTTGCCCACTATAAGACTGATTGGTAAAGTATGGAAATCAACTAAAGGTTGAATATTGCTAAGTTTACAACATATACACCAATATGGGAAAATAATGAAATACTCAAAGTGGATAAACTACAAGGTTTTGGAGTATGGAAAAGAGCAGGGATTTTGACATTAGCACAAATGTATGTCAAAGGTACGATGAGAACATTTCAGTCTCTACAGATGGAATATTTGATGCCGAACTCCCAGTTTTACAAATCTCTACAATTGAGACACGTGCTTTCAACACATCCCAGTATAAGTGATGTTTATTTTGGCTCAAGTTTGGTTATAGATAAACTATTTAAAGACAAGGGGGTGATTTCAAGATTATATTTTGATCTTCTCCCAGAGGTGTTAAGTAAATCGCCCCTGAAATGCAGAGAAGGCAGGGAGGTGGATTTGGGCCCAATAGAAGATAGTATATGGGAGGAGGTGCTGTGAACAATCCAGCTGATGTCACCATCTGCCTCTAATAGGTTAACACAATTCTATATATATGTCAATAGGACATATAGGACCTCAGAGTTTCTTTTTAAAATAGGAGTAAGAGAGAACTCTAAGTGACCAAAATGTGGTATTGAACCAGGGTAATTGATACATTTGTTGTGCAGGTGTCCAAAATGAAAGTGTTATTGGCATGAAATATTGGATGAAATATATGTAATCTATGGGGTTCAGATAATTAAAACCCTTTGACGTGTATATTGGGTGTATGTGAATCCTTAAACATAGCATATTATGAGAAGCTGGCCATTACGAGAGCTCTGTTTCTGACTCGTCAACTTATTGCATGTAAATGGATGTCGGCAGTGACACCTACTAAAGGGGAGTGGAGAAAAGAACTTGAAAGAGTGGTTGCATTTAAGGAAATAATGTCAAAACATTGTGGCATTTTATATAAATATATATATATTTTATATAAGCACTGGAAAATGTGGGGAAAGTGGAATGCATATAGTGCCAATGTATGTATATGATGTGGGAACTTTACTGCAAGTAGAAGACTATGGGGTCTATTCACGAAGCAGCCGAAGGATCTAGCCGTAGCTTCGGCCGATCCTTCGGCTAGCTTCGGCCCCATGAACCCTTCGGTTCAGTGGAACCGAAGGGCTGCTGTACGGGCTATTCACTATAGCACGTACAGCTCCTGAAATTGGCCGAGCGGCTCAGTCGAGCCGCGCTGAAATCTGAAGCTGGCCGACAGCCTGCTTCTGACAGCTGGGCGGATCTTACGGCTGGCTCCGGCCACTTGCAGAGAGATCAGCGTCCTTGGTTACCAGCTAACCAGGAACACTGATCTCCAGACAGCCTAACTCTCCCGGCCGCCAAGGAGAGAAACACTGCTTTTTCTTTTTTTTTTCTTATTCTGACACGGAGCCGTGTCAAAATAGAAACAAAAAATAAAATCTTTGGCCATAGGAATGCATTGCTAGATTCCTATTGGCTATTTCAATTTGCAATAGCCAATAGCAAACTAGCATTGCACCCGCCCTGAACGAGAGAGTTATGCTTTTTTTTTTGACGGCAGCAGAACCGCCGGACAATAGAAATCTGTTGGGCGGAGCTAGCTGTCGTTGCTAGCTCCACACAATCGTTTTCTATTTTTATTTTTCTACTTTTTAAACTGTTTTTCTGTTCTGCTCGGTCCAACAGAGAGATCAAGCAGAACAGCCAAGCCGAATGGCGCTCGGCAGCATTCGGCTATTCACTCACTACTGTGCGGCATCTATGAGAATAGACCGAACAGCAGCGAGTAGCCTGCCGGAGGTTCGGCTCAGCCGATCCAGATGTTGGATCAGCTGAGTCGAACTCCTTCTGCACTTCGGGTCGGCCGAACATGCTGATTTCAGCCGATATATGGCTGAAATCAGCCGTACCAGCCTGAAGTGAATAGCCGAACAGCGTTCGGCTCACTTCGCTTTAGGTCGGTCATTCACTCGGCTGCCTACAGCAGCTTAGTGAATAGACCCCATGTATAAGAAAAGAATGTGATCCGCTGTATTTAACTCATATGTAGATCTTCTCCTTTTGTTTCTTATAGTCATATTGAATCTTTCCTTCTTCTTTTTTTTTTAATGCGTGACAGTTGAGGGCAAATTGGGGAATGTTCATGAGTTATGTATCCTTATGATTATTATAATTTTTTATATTTTATTATGGGCAAAGAGATGTATATGGTTGAACTGGATTGATAATATGAAGACAAAAGAGACAGAAGGGCGCCCTTCTGTCTCTTTTGTCTTCCAGTTATACAGTTTCCCTGGCTGAAGTGGGGCAGCACCCCTTGCAATCCTGTACACATACTCAACATCAGGATTCGTCCACAGCGCTTTTTTCTTTATTTTGGTCTGTTTGGATTGATAATATCATCGTGGGTTTTGTCAAACTATGCTTGCTTATTAATGTAACATGTAGCTGTGCCCTGTTTCAACTGGTGTGTAAAAAATGTTTTTGGTAAACCACCATCCGACTTGAAATGTTAAAGTCTTAAACCATGTATACCTTCATTGGTTTGGATGTAGCTCATTTTATTGTAATTGAATGGTATGGTAATATGGTAATATGTACCTTGATGATGCAAGGACCATTAATTTCATCACATTATACTGTACATCTGCTACTGTATGTATCTTAGGGGAGTTAACTAGTTTTATTTGACATCACATATAACTCTTAAGACATACATGTAGCTCATATTTGCATATGACTAACCATGAGACAAATTAATTTAAAAGATAAGCACTCACATTAAATATATTTTGTCCCCACTGACTGTTGCATTGTATTATGGATGATATATTTAAATAGCAGTGTAAATATAGCCTTTTTGAAAGGGTCACAGATGTGCTCAAACTGTTTAGTATCCCCTGCAGCACCCACACAAACAGAAATGTCAGTTTGCAAATACAATTTTGCTTGTACAGATTTTATTGAATTAGATCTAATTAGTCAGGAGGTTAAAATGTGTCCTGGTAATACATAGTAAAAGGTCATTTGTATTTTGAGAATGTTTTGGTGCCATTAAACATTAAAATACAATTTTTGTGAAAATCAAATTTTGTAGGGTTCATTTTGCCCTGCTTTAAAATTAATGAGAATTATCAAATCTACAAAGCACAGAATTATACTAATACAAAACGGAATCACTTTTTGCTATGTGCTTCTCGTAATTCATGTTTACTTTGGTACCTTGGATTGCTCAGAAAATGTGCCAAGAACCTCATTTAGTAACATGAATTAAAACTGTATACCATGAAAAATATTTTTGGCTTATATGTAATTCATATTACATCATTCATTGTCATTTTTGTAAATACAATTATGTGTAATTTTATTTTCTGTGTAAAGATCAGTAAATTATGTTGTATGATATGATTCTCAGTTCCTAATAAAAGCTTGAGAACGGTGTAATGTGTGCAAAATAACATACTTATTTCTATCCATTACGATTCATATAGCATGCAAACCATCTGGTCTTTACCACCTAACTTAACACCAATACAGTGAATTTCAAAGAATGAGGCCGTTCCTCCTCCACAACAAGAACAGAGGGCCTGAAACAGAAACAAAAGAAACTCTGCTCCCTTAATACAATAAAACTTATTTTTTGCTTTAGGTAGGCTGGGCTGTCGGCATTATGTAGTGTAGGGGGTGTAGAAAGAACCAACGTTTTGTATCAGTGACAGACACCTGCATTTATATTAACATTTCAAATACAAGTAAGAAGTGCTTATAGGGGGGCAGTACCTGCAACTGCCTCCCAAAACCTCCTGTAGTACCCCAATGCCAGGTCTCACTGATAGGCAAAGTTCTGTCACTTCTGGGCCTTGTCGGAACTTCACACTAAGCCCCAATCCTCACACAACCCTATTGCCTACATCAATATGATGAGCAGCCTCCAAGGCCAATAGGAGTGCACAGTATGGTAGAAGGAATTGACAAACATTGGCACTATTGGGAAGAGCCACAGTTTTACCTGTCAGAACTGCCTGAGATTCAACCATTAGAGCAGGTGTTTGAAAGCTGTTAGGTGCCTGCAACAACGAGTTTCTTTAAAGTATTCACAAGTCAAAATTTTAATTGAGCCTTGAAAAGCACATTTGGAACTCAACCTGTCTACCTGCTTAGAGCGTAGGTTTTTTTAAATATTGGCATTGGTGTGGTGCACCAGTACACTTGTTTTGCTGGTAACCTTTTGATTTGAGATCTCCTTTTGTTTACCTGTTTGTAATACAGTAAATGTGTGGCAAAACACATCCATTGTAGGATGCTTGCTGTTTCTTGCTTACAGAAAGCCCTATATATTATACTCTCTGTACCAAGTTTAGTGGCACTGCAAAACCACAGGTGCTAGTCACATTAATATCTGCTTCTTTATATCTGAATCTGACTGGTGATACATCGAGCATTGTCAAGAAGCCTGTGAAAGAGCCTCTGCCGGTAGCACTGCACGAGCTTCCACGCATGCACACGGTTTGGCCCATGGCGTCAGGCCTGGGTATGCGCCTCTGCGTGGATGCGCACCGGCTACAGATTCTGGCGCCAGACGGGCTATTTAAAGTGTCTCCCTGATGCCCAGTGCTGAGTGATCATCAGCTTTCTGCAATCAAGATTCTGCATTCTGTTCCTGTTTTCCTGTTGTTGACACGGCTAGTCCTGACCATTCGGCTGTTTCCTCTGTACTCCCGACCATGGCTTGTTCCTGACGCTGCTTCCTGACGCTGTTCCTGATGCTGTTCCTGATGCTGTTCTTGTACTGCACTGTCCTCATGGTATTGACCTTGGCCTGTTCTACAACCATGATTCTGTCTTCTGCCTGGTACTGCATTGCTCGCTTGACTCTGAATCGGCCTGCTCCTGACCTCGCTACTGCCTGATCTGCATTCCAGACGTGCATGCCCTGTGTTGTCTGCTGCTCTTCAGTCATCATCTGAGCCTGCACTTCTGTCTACAGTCTTCAGCCACGCGTGCCCCTTTGCACTCTGAATCCCCTGAAATCCAAATTACACTGCGCTCAAGTGAATGATCTATATCAAACTTGATATACACAAGTTGCATGTGTATATAAATTAAAAACAACAAACTATAAAGTATCATAATAAATGTCCTTAAAAATGAAGTGAAAAGTGATGATCAAAAAATCAATATGTCCATATGTGAAGTTGTAATGTTCTGTTCGTCTCAGTGCTCCACATATATTAACAGAAAAGATGAAATTCAGGCAGTCTACCCACTTTCTGAATGCAATTCATGAAGTTTGCAGAGTCCCCTGTCCAGTGGTTTTGGGACCAGAGTTGCAAGAGAGGCCTCCCTTGTCACTTCAAGCTCCGAAATGGTACGTGACAAGCAGAGAGAAAAGCAGAGAGAAAAATGTAATCTCACAGGATTTAGGAAAAAGGTCCACCCATCTTCCATGTAAAGACATCTCTGGAAACTGACTGTGGCAGATTACATTTAGATTAGATCTGAGATGGACTTTCTTTCTTTAGCACAGCTGCAATAATTCCTTGATAGCATTCATTGTTATTGTTTGCTTTCACATTTTCCCTAGAAATGCTGTCTAATAAATGTATGAGCTACTAATTTTAACCCTTTTGTGACCAAAAGTCATTGATGTCTAAATGTCCAAACAAAATAAAGTAGTGTTAGTATGCATTAGTTAAACCCTATCTCCAGGATAATACTAACCCCCTCCTAACCCTCCCTCATTCTAACCCCACTAACTGGTCGCAATAATTTTTTTTTCTAAAAGTCCAGTCATGTGACAGGGTTTTCCCCTTAAATGATGGCTTCTTTCTTTAAGGGGAAGGTAACATTTACATGTTCCCTTGTGGATTAATGTACAATTCAGCAGCAGAGAGGGGCCCCCCTTCCACTATTTACAAGCAGAAGTTTTTCTGGCTTGCTTACTAATCTGGCATACTGAGCATGCAGACGTAGAAATCATTTCTCCTGATTATGCACTTCTGCCCTTAAGAGGGTCGGCAGTGCTTTCAAGCACCCAACAATGACTTCACATCAACCTTGATCATCAGTATCACTGGGTCGCAAAAGCTGTAGTGGGGAGGTGGAGTGCTAAGGTGGGTAAAAACAAGGTAGGTGCAATTTTAATGAATCCTCCACTAAGTCACCAAGACTCAGTTCCAACTGTGGGAAGATGATTGGGAAACCTTCTACCACAATTAGAACAAATTAGAATCTTAGAAAGTAATTGTACCAGTCCCACCTTGGAACAAAGCTCAGGAGTTCTATTCTCTGACCTTCAGGAAACTATTGGGTTATACTGAACTTATAACCCCTGAGGAAGTCAATTAGGTACAAAAAGGTTAGTGGGGAATCAATATTTTCACTAAGAAAACTGTTGAAAAAAGATGCATTCATTCATTTGACAACAGACCTTAGGGATGCATATTTGCATGTTTCAATTCTTCACAAATATTCCTAAGGTTTGCTGTGAAAGATTGCCGGGGGAAACAGGGCATTAGCAATTTGCAGCCCTTCCTTTTGCCCTATTGTCAATTCCATGCATTTCTACTAAAGCACTAGTAATATCCTTAATTCTTCTAAGGGAAAAGGGAATTTCCTTAGTCCCATATTTGGACAACCATCTCTTGTTCACTCGAACAGAGGGGCAGCTAATGAGGGGCTTAAAATTGACCTTCAACCATTTATAGAAAATGGGGTGGAGAAAGCAAATCTCATACCCGAAGGGAGAGTAACATTTCTGGACCCCAAAAAAAAAAAAAAACAGACTATGCAGCACAAAAGAAAATTCCACTCACACAAAAGATACTAAAACCTCAGACAGCAGTGGAATACTTATTAGTGACCCCAGTGTCAACGTTCAGATAAAAAATGAGGTCACTTGCCTTATGACCTCTTCAATACAAGCAGCGCAATGGGCGCAAAGTCATTCAAGGCAATTATAACATTTTCTCCTAGCAAACTAGCATGGTTTTCAGAAAAGGCAATCAAATACACCTACATCTTACTATAAAGCAGTCTGTTATAGTGGAAGATCAACTTTAACCTGTGTTAAGAGTGAGGGTGACTCCCAACCGTTGCAAGCTCCAGGGGGTGGGGAGCCCATTTAGACAATTTAGTTGCTCAAGAGAAGAGCAGGGACTGGGCTGTATAATCCTGCAGTGTGAGGGAATATGTTGCAAAAGGGAAAGCCCAAATAGTATTTCTTCCCAAAAGTATTTAGAAACACATGAGAGAATTTTCACCAGCACTACAGCAGTAGTATCACGTACCTGGTGGGGAGCCGAGTTGTGAGGAGGCCTCCTTTGCAGCACGAGTTCCACACCCCTGAATGTGGAGACAGGAGGTGGGGAAACAACGGGCAGCACCGGTGCTGGACGATGCAGGACACTGGGCCTGGGCAGGTCCTTGAGGCCCGTCTTCAGTGAGGCAGGAAGCGGGTGCTGATGCGGCTGTCAGGAGTCAGGCAAGCCAGGGTCAGCAACAATCGGGCGGCAAGGTACGAAAGGAGCAGGCAAAGGAGAATCCAGGGACAAGCAGAAGTCGGAGGCAAGCGGCAGTCAGGCAAGGTCAAGGAATCCGGTCGATGATGATACGGCAACAGGCAAGATACAGGAACATACACTCAAGCTGAAAGACCACTCAGCAATGATCCTGGGAGTTGGGCCAGCTTAAATAGGATAATTCCCAGACAGAGCAAGTCACTTCCTGTGCGCCATGTGCGCGGGACCTCGCACATCCGGGTGCCGTTTGCGCATGCGCAGTAGCTGACGCTTGCGCATGCGCAGTAGCCGCTGCTTCCCGCAAATGTGGTGAACAGGCCTATGCGCATGCGCAGTCGTAACTCTGCTGTTAGGCATGGTCTTACAAGTAGCATACATAGACAAACAAGGGGGCACCAGATGAGCTGTACTAATAATCAATGCAGATCAGATACAGGTATTTAGCACTCTCTCTTGTGTTGTCCTTGAAGATACCTGGAAATTAAGTTACAAGGTCACTAACTTAGTTTTTCTTTTACAACAAGAACACAAAAAATCTCCAGCAGCTATCACTGTGAGTGACAGCTGTTAATTAAACAAAGCCATGTGATCATCATGTCATAGCTAATATGGTGGTGATTTAATGGTCAGAAACCACTGACTGTTTCCCAATATGCAAGTATTTCCAGGCATCTGTCAGTGACTGCTCAGACATGAAAAAAGCGGCTTGAGTCCACGCAAAATGTAGGTTAACATTCCTCTGCATGGGGCAGCATGCAAGGAAATATTGATTTACAAATTGAAGGTGCCAAGTGGTTAAAGCCACATTTCCATTATACCAGAGGAAAATATTTTTTTCTGCACATTTCTGTGGTTAAGAAAGAGTCCTAGTTATATTTATATCATAAAAAACAATCTCCAAAGTTCATTCCATTTTAGACTACTTATGTTGGATATCAGACATACAAAGACTTTCTTTCTCAAGAAGGTGGAGCAAGCATGGTCTACATAAAACGTGGTCATGTGTAATTGATTATAATATAATAATATATACTGATCATCTTTTACTCATTATACTTAGCAGTGATAGATACTAAACCCAATCTGGCTTATATATAAAAATGCCGGGTCTTCCTACCTAGAGCTTCTTATACATGACCTCTGCAGCCACAAAACATTTCATTTATGTGGAAACACTCTACAACTCCTCTTCAGCGGCCCAAAGGGTCTCAGTGGTTTCACTAATACTGTAAATCATAAATATGATTTAAGTTTGCATATTTCACATGATAAATGGACATATGTAGGGAATTAACATAATATTTAATGAACAGCAATGTTTTTAAACACTATCAACTGTTTAAATATGGTTCACTGTTTCATAACTCTAATAAGGTTCCTCTTGTGTCTGAATACTACTAGCAGTCAAATATTCAGAATCATTTGTTGTAGCTTGACTGAACAGTGATCACAGTTCAAAAATAGATCTATTGTGACTTGCCATTCATAAGTCATACTCCACATAATCAATCCTGGAATATTTTTTTCTGATACAGTAACATTCATCTTCAACAACAAGCTCAATAATATGAATACAATGGAGCTGTGGCCTATGTCAAATGATTTGTTGTTAGCTTTTGTTCTGTAACTGGCCCAAGAAAATTAAAGAAAATTTCATCAAAAGCTGCAAACAATATTTTTACTTTTATTTTGATCTAGCATACATAAAACAGCCAAAGATGTATTGCACAGAGAGGTGAAGTGATTATTTAAATCATATATTATTTATTCTATTTATATTCCAAAAATGTTAAAAAATTGAATGTCTTATTAAAATGGCAAAGTGCCATCAGTCGGAAGACTTAAAGGAGAACTATGACTTAAGGGCAAATAAAAATACCCCTTACCTTGATTGTAGTAGCATCGTTCTTTTTTTCTAAATTCGCAGCACATCACAGATAAAAACCCTCAAAGCTGTAGTAAATGGCTGTCTTCAGCCATGCTCCAAGCTCCTTTCCTCTTAGGGGGCGTTAACATTTGATCCAGCCCGCCCACAGCTTTTTTCTCAAATGATATCATTGCTGTGGCCGCGCTTCCCCTCTCTGGCCAGGCTCCTTCCCCTCTCTCTCTCTGCATTCCCCACATCTGTAGGACATAGAGTGAAGCTGGGTGTTGAGATAATGTAAATCCAGCGTGCATGCATAGCAGTTACCTCGTCCCCGTGTGCCAGCTCCTTCCCCCCTCCTTCCTCCCTCTCTCTCTCTCTCTCTGCTGACAGATCGTGGATCGCTGATGACAGAGGGTAAGGAGCTCTCTCTCTCTCTCTTCATTTACTACAAATCGGAAAGTTCATATATGGTAAATGATGTCACTGGAGATCCCGTCAGATACGTCGGGATGCAATTGATGGAGGTGCCCTCCGCACACCTTTCAGCAGTCCCGGCCAACAATCAAATAAATGGTGCTCGAAGTAACTTCACGGATGGCACCGTGCAAAACACAAGATTGAAGAAAATAGGTCACCAGCACTCCATAAGTTAAAATGAATGAGTCCTTTTAATGGACAATGATGTCACAGAAATCCAACATGAGCCGACGTTTCGGGGCCACACAGGGTCCCTTCTTCAAGGCAAGAGATGTGACAATGTAATAACATCCACAAGCTACATATATACCCCATGTAATCAAATCATTAGTGATGTACACGCCCCCAGTGATGTAAAAACGGCGGGAAAAAAGGCCATTTTGAAAAAAAGAACAGAAAAAACTCTATATGATATAATCTCATTTAACGTCATCATATATAAAACATCATATATATAACATCCAAACTACTTACTGGACGGTCCCCGCAATCTGATGCTCAAGATCAATGCCATGGCTGTGTGTCATCCGCCGTAGAGTTAGTCAGTACGTGGCAGGGATATATCTGATGGCTGTTCGTTACTCCATAGTATGTGGCGCGTCGCTTGGTATCGGCGTATTCAATACGCGTCATCAGTAACCATAGCGATCGGAAACAGATGCAAGTGTGTGACCAGATATGAACGAGACAGGCAAGTGTACACACCAGTGCATAGCACAGAAATACACAATCTGGGTGTAGCCATACATATCTCTGATCATATGAACACCCAAACACATGCAAAATTGACTATTTGAACCCAATTTATCAAAACTGGGGCAGACAAAACCTGGAGCAGCTGTGCATGGCAATCAATCAGCATCTCCCTATCATTTTCAAACCTTAACTGAACAAACTGAAGTGAGAAGCTGTTTGGTTCCCATGGGCAACTGCTCCAGATTTTGTCTGCTCCAGTTTTGATAAATTCCCCCTATTGAGTGCTGTCATAAATCCAACATTTAGGCTGATCTCACCTGTTCACCACTTTGGCAAATTTAGCTACTCTGACTCTGTATTATCTATTCTTTAATTTTATTAGGTTTAGCCTGACCTTTTTGATACCTGCTGTGCTTTGTTACAGATGGAACCACTTCTGCTTTTAGTGGCCTTGGTACTGACTTCTAGACTTTTCCTGTTTGATTTTGATCGGTGCTGCTTTCATGTGTCTATGTGTTGATAACCTAGGCTTGACTACAACCTTGCTTCTTTCTGCTTTTACTGCAATTTGCTCCCCGGCCCATAACAATGTGTCTACCTACACATCTGGTACCATACCATTGCACTCTCAACACTAATTATCTAAATGTGCTATTTCCTGGGCCACTTCAAGCTATGTATGCAATAGTGGCCTGATTCAACACTTGGCAAATGATCAGGTCACTTACCACTGCCCTATAGCATGATATTGTGTTAAATCAGTACTCAAACACCATCTCCCTTATTCTTGGCGTAAACTAGTTAACTACATGAAAATATAGGCAGGGTGGCTGAAGTCCTACATGTTTTGTTTTTGCATTTATTACTGTCAGTCACAGCTTCCCACAGGGATTCCCCCTCCACTCTCTGTTCCTCTAGCGCTCATTGGAAGGACAGAATGGGGAGGGGGAAGGTACAACTGGCTCTGGCTCTAGAGAGGCAGAGCCCGCTGTCAATCAAGCAGCTGGGTGGATCACAACAATTTTGTCAGGGTCTTTCCTGGCTACAGTGTGGCTCTGCACTATCAGTATTTTGCAAGCAGTAGCCAGCTAGATGCTGACTTTGGGTCACAGGAGGACATTAGTAAATGTCCTCTTGTGACCCAAAAGAGGACTAAAGCCAAAAAAGGTTTGGATTTAGTTCCCTTTTAAATTCCCTTGCCAATTTAGTCCCCATAAATACCTTTGAATAGATGCTGATAACCACATTCACATTAATTTCTCTAATGCCTGTGTCCATTTTTCATTCTGGCTTCCTACTATCTCACATTGTAGTCATATTAGCAGAAGCACTGTGCTCAGAAACTAGTGCATTGTTTTTTCACTTCTCCTTCACAGCTTCACACTTCCTTCCTAATGTCATGTCCACATCTCCACCCAACTCTCTACTTTGCCAGCCTCTCCTACAGCCTGGAGCCCAGCTGCATGTGGCATGTGGTGCAAAGCATTGTGGGAGATGCCCCAAAAAGAGATGACCTGGAAGCACAAAAAACAGCAGAAGCTGCTATTCAGAAAAGGCAGGCATATGCAGGTTTTTTAAAAAGGAAGATAATATTTTGGAGCATAATAACAAAGCCTTTTTATTTATTTCACAGTGCTTGTTCTGAATAACTAATGTGATGCTGGTGTCTTTAGATCTTCTTTAATTACATGCATAGATAGGCAAAGTGGCTGAAGTGTGACATGTTTTGTTCTTGTTTTTATTAGATTTACTTGATTTCACGTGAATATGACATCATGTATAAAAAAAAGAGTAGATAGTGATCTTCTAAATATGAGAGAAAGCATTCTGTTTCTTATTTTTCCTATGTTGTATCCTAGACTGTCTATCTCTGTGCTACAGAGAAGTAAAGAAATCATCCTGGGAATATGTGTATGCCATTTTACAGCCAATTAGGATTAAGTTAGGTGTCTGTCTCTTTTTAATCCTGCTAATTAAGGTGTAGCTCCAAAATCCAGCACTCACCTTCATTGGCCATGTTAGCAAAAGGTCTTTACTAAATATCCAGGAACATAGAGAACAAAAAAAAAAGAAAGTCTGGTTGTCAGGAGTCAGCTGTACTCGGTCATAACTAGGGATGAGGTTTGGGTTCAGCCCTATACTGGTTTCAATGTGAAATCTGCCTGTTTGGAGTTTGCCAGCCTGTACAGTACATCCTGCACAAATACATTAATGTATTGGTGGCATTACTACAGCCAATAAATGAACAATTCATGCTGTGCCTGCAGGCAGATCCAGTATTACTACTGAAAATGTCCTGTCCAGTCTTCGCAGCTTTATTCGTTACTATGAAACTGGTGGCCACCCTCTTTTTTTTTTTCTTTTGTCTTTTTTTTTTTGCTGTAGGACTTTGTATACAGCATACAGCAGATAGGCTCAGGGCATTTCACAAGCATGGTATGCAAAAGAATTGTGCATTTTTAATGTTGTCCTTTTTTTTGCATTGGTACATGTCCCCATCCCCACATCCCCCCATGGCAGTGCCCAGGACCCCATGCCCTTTATTTGACTATTATAGCTTGCCTATTACAGATTTGTACCATTGACTTCAGTGGAGTTCAGATTAATGTCCCATGAACCAATCCCAGGTACATTTATCGCATCCCTAGTAAATAGGGATGCACAGATACTTTTCGAGTACCAGTGCAGATACTTGGCATTTTCATGAGAACTACCAGGGTTGCAGTGGTTGCAGCTGGGACCTGGCTCTGGCACTCCACCACTGTCCTGAAATCATTAGTCTGTATTGTTTTAGAAAAACTGTCACATGACAATAAACAGAAATGTATCAGTACTCGTACTTGTAAGTACTCGGCAAGTACCAGTACTCGTACTCGCAAAACTGGTATCTGTGCATCCCTTTATTTATATTTATAAAACCAAAATCATACATTGGAACAGAGATGTACAAATCACAGGAGCTCCGTGTGATCCTTACTAATGACAGCGGCCTCCTAATGTTTTAATTTTTCTCTAGTCTAGTCTTGGAGCTCAGAAGTATCGGTACATGTACTCGTACTTGTACCGAGTACTGTACTTGGTATCTGTGCAACCATACTAGTAAACAAATTATAGCATAAAATAGAGCCTTCTTAAATACCCACCCCTAGACCAAACAATGACAGATTGAACTCCTGAAATGAACACTTACTGGAATGGGAACACCAGTTAATATAGAAAAATACAAGATAATTTTACACAGCATCACAGCCCAACTATTATAACAATTAAAGGTGAACTCCAGTCTTATGTTTCTTTTTGTCCTGCAGGAGGTAGCTTGGTGTTTTTTACTTGTATGTGCATTATATTGCCAAAAGTATTGGGGCACCCCTCCAAATCACTGGATTGAGGTGTTCCAATCACTTCCATGGCCACAGGAGTATAAAATCAAGCATCTAGGCATGCAGACTGCTTCTACAACCATTTGTGAAAGAATGGGTTGCTCTCAAGAGCTCAGTGAATTCAAGCGTGATAGGTTGCCACCTGTGCAATAAGTCCATCCGTGAAACTTCCTTGCTGCAAAATATTCCACGGTCAACTGTTAGCGGTATTATAACAAAGTGGAAGCAACTGGGAACAACAGCAACTCAGTCACGAAGTGGCAGGCCACGTAAATTGACAGAGTGGGGTCAACGCATGCTGAAACGCACAATACACAGAAGTCACCAACTGTCTGCAGAGTCAATAGCTACAGACCTCCAAACTTCGTGTGGCCTTCAGATTGGCACAACAACAGTGCGTAGAGAGCTTCATGTAATGAGCAGCTGCATCCAAGCCTTACATCACCAAATGCAATGCAAAGCATCGGATGCAGTGGTGTAAAGCACGCCGCCACTGGACTCTAGAGAAGTGGAGACGTGTTCTCTGGAGGGACAAATCACGCTTCTCTGTCTGGCAATCCGATGGACGTGTCTGGGTTTGGCAGTTGCCAGGAGAACATACTTGCCTGACTGCATTGTGCCAAGTGTAAAATTTGTTGGAGGATTATGGTGTGGAGTTGTTTTTCAGGGGTTGGGCTTGGCCCCTTGTTTCCAGGGAAGGGTACTCTTAAGGCATCAGCATACCAAGACATTTTGGACAATTTAATGCTCCCAACTTTGTGGGAACAGTTTGGGCATGGTCCCTTCCTGTTCCAACATGACTGCGCACCAGCACACAAAGTAAGGTCCATAAAGACATGAGTTTGGGGTGGAGGAACTTGACTGGCCTGCACAGAGTCCTGATCTCAACCCGATAGAACACCTTTGGGATGAATTAGAGCGGAGACTGCAAGCCAGGCCCTCTCGTCCAACATCAGTACCTGACCTCATAAATGCGCTTCTGGAAGAATGGTGAAACATTCCCATAGACACATTTCTAAACCTTGTGGACGCCTTCCCAGAAGAGTTGAAGCTGTTATAGTGGCAAAGGGTGGACCAACTCAATATTGAACCCTACGGACTAAGACTGGGATGTCATTAAAGTTCATGTGCGTGTAAAGGCAGGCGTCCCAATACTTTTGGCAATATAGTGTATGTTTGTATAGGAATCATGTATGTATAGGAGAGAGACAGCTCTTTAAACAGCCTGCCAAGAGCCAAATATGATCTCCCCCATCACTTCTAAGCAGCATTTGCCTTGCATGTGAGTGAAGACCAAAGGTGTAAACAGTATGCAGGTCTGCTCTAAGCTGTCAACAATGTTCATACACATAACTGACAACCTGAATACTGTTTATTCTGATGGTTCTCACTTACATGAGTGGCACGGCACACCAGCAGCCAGCTCACTGCCTGGGAGCTGGTGTAAGGCTACAAAACAAAAGCTTACAGAAAAGCAATGAACATCTGAGAGCTGTGTGATGTTGTGATGTGACCCAGGGATGATGTATTTTCTTTCAAAAACTTTATTTGCACATTGAACGAGGGGAGGGGAAAGAAGAGAGCCTTTTATATGGAAAAAAAAACATTGTGCCACGCGTTCTGGTGCCATTGACTTGAATGCACTGCCACACCCCCTCCCACTCCAGAATGCAGCAGCCAGCTGCTTACCGTGAAATGCACTGGAAGTTTGGTGTGAACAAGCACTAAAACATCTGTTTTTAACCCTATTAGTTAGACATTGTACTATTTTGCAGGCTAGCTGATGAGTGTGCTTGGAAATGTTTGCTTTTGTACTGTGAGGCCTTCCATGTGCACCTTGCGTTAACCCTAGTTATGAATTGATGAGTGCATTTGATATTTGCTTTTCTTATTAAATAATTCAGCTAGGGCCGTCTTTTAAGGCATGACAAAAGGGGCAGTTGCCCCGGGCCCAGTCATTGTTGTGGGGCCCTGTACCCCATAAACTAGCGCTGATGCAGTTTCTGGACCAGCCATCTCTGCTGCACTACCCCATCCTGACTCGAGAGGGCAGCAGCCCCCTGTCCCTATGTGCATCAAAAATCTCTGCAGCCTGGGATGCCACCTCCCACTCAGCAGAGGAGGATGGATTGCTTTTGCACACACTGCTGCACAGTCCCATCCTCCTCCCTCCATGGCTGCAGGCTCCACCTCCCCCTGTCCACGGTGGCTGTTGGGTTGGGCTTCTATCTGGGGTGAGAGTGGGGAGGGTGGGGAGGGTAGGGGGGTGGGCAGC
>NW_017306608.1:244586-321550 GCF_000935625.1 Nanorana parkeri
ACCAGTGCAGATACTTGGCATTTTCATGAGAACTACCAGGGTTGCAGTGGTTGCAGCTGGGACCTGGCTCTGGCACTCCACCACTGTCCTGAAATCATTAGTCTGTATTGTTTTAGAAAAACTGTCACATGACAATAAACAGAAATGTATCAGTACTCGTACTTGTAAGTACTCGGCAAGTACCAGTACTCGTACTCGCAAAACTGGTATCTGTGCATCCCTTTATTTATATTTATAAAACCAAAATCATACATTGGAACAGAGATGTACAAATCACAGGAGCTCCGTGTGATCCTTACTAATGACAGCGGCCTCCTAATGTTTTAATTTTTCTCTAGTCTAGTCTTGGAGCTCAGAAGTATCGGTACATGTACTCGTACTTGTACCGAGTACTGTACTTGGTATCTGTGCAACCATACTAGTAAACAAATTATAGCATAAAATAGAGCCTTCTTAAATACCCACCCCTAGACCAAACAATGACAGATTGAACTCCTGAAATGAACACTTACTGGAATGGGAACACCAGTTAATATAGAAAAATACAAGATAATTTTACACAGCATCACAGCCCAACTATTATAACAATTAAAGGTGAACTCCAGTCTTATGTTTCTTTTTGTCCTGCAGGAGGTAGCTTGGTGTTTTTTACTTGTATGTGCATTATATTGCCAAAAGTATTGGGGCACCCCTCCAAATCACTGGATTGAGGTGTTCCAATCACTTCCATGGCCACAGGAGTATAAAATCAAGCATCTAGGCATGCAGACTGCTTCTACAACCATTTGTGAAAGAATGGGTTGCTCTCAAGAGCTCAGTGAATTCAAGCGTGATAGGTTGCCACCTGTGCAATAAGTCCATCCGTGAAACTTCCTTGCTGCAAAATATTCCACGGTCAACTGTTAGCGGTATTATAACAAAGTGGAAGCAACTGGGAACAACAGCAACTCAGTCACGAAGTGGCAGGCCACGTAAATTGACAGAGTGGGGTCAACGCATGCTGAAACGCACAATACACAGAAGTCACCAACTGTCTGCAGAGTCAATAGCTACAGACCTCCAAACTTCGTGTGGCCTTCAGATTGGCACAACAACAGTGCGTAGAGAGCTTCATGTAATGAGCAGCTGCATCCAAGCCTTACATCACCAAATGCAATGCAAAGCATCGGATGCAGTGGTGTAAAGCACGCCGCCACTGGACTCTAGAGAAGTGGAGACGTGTTCTCTGGAGGGACAAATCACGCTTCTCTGTCTGGCAATCCGATGGACGTGTCTGGGTTTGGCAGTTGCCAGGAGAACATACTTGCCTGACTGCATTGTGCCAAGTGTAAAATTTGTTGGAGGATTATGGTGTGGAGTTGTTTTTCAGGGGTTGGGCTTGGCCCCTTGTTTCCAGGGAAGGGTACTCTTAAGGCATCAGCATACCAAGACATTTTGGACAATTTAATGCTCCCAACTTTGTGGGAACAGTTTGGGCATGGTCCCTTCCTGTTCCAACATGACTGCGCACCAGCACACAAAGTAAGGTCCATAAAGACATGAGTTTGGGGTGGAGGAACTTGACTGGCCTGCACAGAGTCCTGATCTCAACCCGATAGAACACCTTTGGGATGAATTAGAGCGGAGACTGCAAGCCAGGCCCTCTCGTCCAACATCAGTACCTGACCTCATAAATGCGCTTCTGGAAGAATGGTGAAACATTCCCATAGACACATTTCTAAACCTTGTGGACGCCTTCCCAGAAGAGTTGAAGCTGTTATAGTGGCAAAGGGTGGACCAACTCAATATTGAACCCTACGGACTAAGACTGGGATGTCATTAAAGTTCATGTGCGTGTAAAGGCAGGCGTCCCAATACTTTTGGCAATATAGTGTATGTTTGTATAGGAATCATGTATGTATAGGAGAGAGACAGCTCTTTAAACAGCCTGCCAAGAGCCAAATATGATCTCCCCCATCACTTCTAAGCAGCATTTGCCTTGCATGTGAGTGAAGACCAAAGGTGTAAACAGTATGCAGGTCTGCTCTAAGCTGTCAACAATGTTCATACACATAACTGACAACCTGAATACTGTTTATTCTGATGGTTCTCACTTACATGAGTGGCACGGCACACCAGCAGCCAGCTCACTGCCTGGGAGCTGGTGTAAGGCTACAAAACAAAAGCTTACAGAAAAGCAATGAACATCTGAGAGCTGTGTGATGTTGTGATGTGACCCAGGGATGATGTATTTTCTTTCAAAAACTTTATTTGCACATTGAACGAGGGGAGGGGAAAGAAGAGAGCCTTTTATATGGAAAAAAAAACATTGTGCCACGCGTTCTGGTGCCATTGACTTGAATGCACTGCCACACCCCCTCCCACTCCAGAATGCAGCAGCCAGCTGCTTACCGTGAAATGCACTGGAAGTTTGGTGTGAACAAGCACTAAAACATCTGTTTTTAACCCTATTAGTTAGACATTGTACTATTTTGCAGGCTAGCTGATGAGTGTGCTTGGAAATGTTTGCTTTTGTACTGTGAGGCCTTCCATGTGCACCTTGCGTTAACCCTAGTTATGAATTGATGAGTGCATTTGATATTTGCTTTTCTTATTAAATAATTCAGCTAGGGCCGTCTTTTAAGGCATGACAAAAGGGGCAGTTGCCCCGGGCCCAGTCATTGTTGTGGGGCCCTGTACCCCATAAACTAGCGCTGATGCAGTTTCTGGACCAGCCATCTCTGCTGCACTACCCCATCCTGACTCGAGAGGGCAGCAGCCCCCTGTCCCTATGTGCATCAAAAATCTCTGCAGCCTGGGATGCCACCTCCCACTCAGCAGAGGAGGATGGATTGCTTTTGCACACACTGCTGCACAGTCCCATCCTCCTCCCTCCATGGCTGCAGGCTCCACCTCCCCCTGTCCACGGTGGCTGTTGGGTTGGGCTTCTATCTGGGGTGAGAGTGGGGAGGGTGGGGAGGGTAGGGGGGTGGGCAGCTGAGGTGTGGCACTGCTGAGATAGCTCCCATGGTGTCATAATTGTTTTTTTATTATTATTATGTCCCCTGGTGTCATTATTATAATAATGATACTAATAAAATTATGATAACAGGAGACATGCTCAGGTGTCATTATTATAAGGGCATTATAGGAACATAATAATAATGAAACTAGGTGACATAATAATGATAATGACACCTGTGCATATCCCCTGGTGACTGACAGTCACCGCTCTCTCTCCGATACTCCAGTGCAGACTGGAGGGACGGATGGGGGAGGGGGTGGATACAGCCTCTAGAGAGGCAGAGTCAGCTGTCAATCAGGTAGTGGGGTGGATCTGGACAATATATTTTGGACTGCCCTGAATTTTAGCCACATTATCGCAAGCTTGGATATTGGTCAGAACATAGTTATCATTTTTCTGTAAATAAACCCTCATTCTAGTTATTTGTCCACAGATACAATCAGTACGTATTACTTGTACCTGGCAAAACCCAATGGGCCTAAATTTTTTTCCTTTTTTTTTTTTACGTGCTTTTTAAAAAAAAATCTACACCTGATAAATGCACCTTCATTTCTATTAAACCATTATCTATTCATATAAAATATCAGGTCAGATATAATCAATGTTCTTGTGTAATATCTTCTCAAATGCCAAGCAATTTCAATATAGATGATTTTAAAACTTGGCAGTTAAGAAAAAAACGACCACCTAAACTAATTTATGTTAGGATAAACATTGAAGCCATGGATTATGCCCTCTGGGAAAACCTGAAGGTCATGTAGCTTGCTTCCACAATTCATTAGATATATTTATGCTGTTAATAGCAGTAGGCAGAGCATATGGTGTAATTTTAATGTATTAAAATATCACATTGCCAAAAAATAAGAAAATATTAATAATGTTAGATTGCCATAGCTAATCTACTTTATTAGGCATTTGTGTTTCAAGTTATTAAAAATAGAAGATTTTATACTGTCAGAGGGTTTGTTGGTTGATTTCAAATTATTCCTATGAATAAATTCTACATACTCATTATGGATTTACTTATTTATATATATAAGCCAATTGATATTGCTACATGAAAAACTATTTTCTTGTTTTCTATAGCAGGCTTTCTCAACCTTCGTGCCTTCTGGCTTCCTCAGGTCTGCCTCGAAATTCCCATACAGCACCATGCCTCTGATGTGAAAGGGGGCAGATTCTGACATGAATGGGGAGCTTCTGATTTGAAGACGGTCTCCTAGTGTGAGAGGGGGGACTTCAGATGTAGAGGGGGACTCTTATTTATTAGGTGGCACTCTAATTGTGTTCTTGAGTGGGGTCCCCCCCTTAAAATTTATACCAGACCCCTATCTGGGATAAGGGTCTAGTATGGATTTTTGAGGGACCCCACATAATTTTTCACATTTACAGATTTTACATTCTAGACTGGACTGCCTCAAGATTTTGTTTACATTTAAAGGGTGCTGTGGCTGAAAAAAAGGTTGAGAAACAATGATCTATTTCTATAGTAGGTACTGTACTGGCATGAACATTAAAACAATAATCAAATATTATTTAATTAGTGTTGGTTCCCAACATTCACAAATTAATCTTGCTTGCCATGATTTTATCCAAGGTTGAACAGCGATTGTTGTATTCTTTTGACATTTTGACACACACATTTCAGCCCTCTTTTTTTTTTTAACCTGTATTAAAGCTAACCTTCAGGAGCATAAACATTCAATGTCAATATATTCCTCAATAGCCACAAAGGATAGAAATCTACTTTGTGTTCACCAAACTCGGTTATTACTGTGTAAAAGTGTTGGTAACATTATCCCTGAGCTGCACATAACCTGTGCAGAGAGCAGAGCTGTAGAGGGAACCAGCAGATTCTCCTGCTTCAGTTTGGCTGCAGTAAAGTACAAGAGGGGGCTGATACAAGACCAGTCATCCTACAAGGAGAGAGAGCAGCAGTGACCAGTCTTTATTACAGGATTATCCTGCACAGAGGCAAAGTTTCATGTTGGATTATTGCACAGATCTGGAAGAATACACAACGCACACCAAGATTGAATAAAGGATACTTTAATGCTTTAATTTATACAATATTTGCTCATCCCGGAGTTCAGCTTTAAGTGTGTCTGTGAAAGGAAAGACACTGCTTACACTCTGCTGTCATCTGTCAAGTCATAATGAAACCTGTAGCCATTCTGGCAGTCTCTTTTTTATCAATCAACTCAGCAAAGCTGAATGTAGACGTTAGACCAGTAATGCTCAACTTTGAATGCCCATGTGACATGCTTCAGACATACCATCTGTCAGCTTCTCATTGCTTTGGAACATTACAAACACAATTTTTAATGAAAAAGCCAAGGAGAGAATTACTCGTCTCAGTTACAGTCCCGGCAAACCGGATGTGTAACCCTCAAAAGATGGCATTTAGACACTTGCAGACAATCTGACTGCTGAATCGTCTTTCTTTAAGCAACGTTCATATGAAAAAGCAAACCTTATAATACAAATGTACACATCATGATGTGCCTCTAAGACTCAAGAAAGCCATTCCTGTTTGGTGGAACGTAGGAGATCTCATGAAAGATGCTACAAACAACAGACGGCTTTTTCCCCTGCTGCCTAAGATCCTTAGCTAACAAAAAAGTCATTTATTACAATAATGAGTAGTGATGTACGAATTGGGCAAAGTAAGAACATAGCGTTGAACCCCACTGGAGTCTACAGGAGCCAAATCTTATTTTTTCTAACCTTTTGAAGGCCAATTTGCAAACTTTTATTGGAAAAAAAACATGAGTAATTGGATGCTGCCGTAGGAGATATGTTCCAATGTAAAAAAAAACGTTTTGAAAAATCCTGTCCAGCAGGGAGACGGTCTTATAATGCAGCTTAAAGAGGAACTCTAGGATTTTCTAAGGTTAACCCTTGCAGTGGAGCTCACCCCAAACTGCAAGGGTTAACTGCTCGTTTTGGTCTAGGTTTGCAAATAAAGAAAATATACTTATCTGATCCTCAATCCCAACTAGCTGCTAGACTGCCTCTTCTCTCCCAGTCGCTGACACTCTAAGGACATGTGATGTTATCACACCTAACAGGTCTATTAGACATGAAGACACCAAGGGACATACCACAGCTGGAGTGGAGGGGGAGAGAGGTGAGAGGTCACTGCCACAGCCCAAAGATCAGGTGAGTACATCTTCTTTATTCCGTTCCCTAGACCAAAATGAGCAGTTAACATATATAGTAGGGCTACCCCACTCTTACCTTTTGAAAATCCTGGAGTTCTTCTTAAATCCTTTCGCTGCCCCCAATGTATGTCATACGTTGCTGGCAGCGGGCTTCTTTAGACAGACTCCTGTCAGCTATAGCCACCGGGACTCTGTTTATGTGTGTAAAGCCAACTGGAAGCTATTCTGGTGACTGGTGAGCTGCCACCAGAGCTGCCACCAGATCACTTCCAGGGGCCTATGTAGTGCTCCCTCCCCACCCGACAACACTACCCGGCTCGTATTAAAACGAGCAGTGGCTCCTACTGTACATTTAGCTCTGCTTTGGCAGAGCTAAATGTACAAAAAACGACTCGCCCGGCGCCCGAAACTGCATGTCTCGGGCGTCGGGATTCGCTCCATAAGACGCAGGCACATTTCCCCCCTCCTTTTGGGGGGAAAAAGGTGCGTCTTATGGAACGAAAAATACGGTACAAATTTATTTTGGTTTGGTTTTTTGGTTTAGATACACTTTAAAGCCACCTCCATCTTGGCCAAGAGGATATTTTTCAACCTCAAAATTTGTAGACAATGCATATATCAAAAGAAATATATAGTCTGCACATGTATGGTGTGTTTATTCTGTTATATTACTCAGGTTCAAATAACAATGAGTAGGTTCAGGTGAATGTTTATCTCTATTTATATATTCATGTGTATTGTAATAGATTATATAACGGGCATCCTCTAAAGTTCATGCACATATGTAAAATATTTCTTTATGAGTAACCTGTTTGAGGCAGTAAAGTGCAATTCACTCTTGGTGAAAAATCTCCGACCAGCAGGGGTCAGCAGTTTTACACTCTTCTCTAAAATACCTTTCCGCCTTTGCACCTGGGTTTTACCTTGTTATTAGCACTTCTGTGTGATTCTGCCCATATCAGACAGATCTTCATGGAGATATTTGCGGGAACCATAAATCTGCTGGTTCTCCTGATCTATAGATTGGATTTGGACAAAATCAAGCAATTCACGACCCAGGCAGTTGTGATTAATACAGTCTTGGCCTTTGCAAAAAGGCAGTAACTCATTGACTAAGTGCTGCTTTACAAAATGTATATTAATATTTGTGGTTGAAAAAAAAATTACACTGAGCAGTGAGAAGTGTGCAACATTTCTTTGAAAATATATTTAGGCGATTAGAAAGTTGTTATTTTCCGCTTTGCTGAATTGCCCCAGAAGCCAATCAGTTCCCTTATTTTAGTACAAATAACATTATTAGCATAACATTGATCTAGCATCAGATACATTTTTATGTTAAGTGCATGCTTGCTAAGTACTGTGTCAGTCTAATGTTTACGGGTACCTACAACAGTGCCTTAATCCACTTTTCTCTCCAGATGGCACTATGTTATACATGCACACATACGCACGCACATATATATTTATATGTCTGTTGTCTCCTTCTGGGAGTTTATGGCCTGTGCCACACCAGAGTGGCAGTAAATATCCTTCATGTCAAATTGGGTCAATCCTCTGTCAGCTAGGAAGGATGCAGGATAAGGCACATTACTGGAGCTAGAGGTACCGCCACATGACTTATCCGATGACAGTACAGTCACCTATACCGCCTTTTCACTGGCATTATTATCTGACTCCTTGGAACCAGCAGTCCCTCCCAAGCACCCCAGAGCATGTGCAACATCCGATGTGAAATGATATCATGCTGTGTTGCAGCTCAGCTACCTGGGGAACAGGAATCACACTGGGCCAGAGCTGCTGGCAGCTCCCCAGGGACAGGCAAGTAGCTGACCCTACACCATCTTCAGTCAGGCAAGGTTGTGTGTGACAATGGCACTAACCTGCTTGCTGCCCTTCATTTGTGAAAATCACGTGACCTTTGTCTGGCACATGTCTTCAAGCTGGTATTGCAGCAGTTCAATATGAAGTAACCATGCAGGAGGTCCTTTGTCAGGTCAGAAGAGTTTGTGGGAGAAATGCAACACCAACATCAGCTGTCTACCAACCAGCTCATCTGTGACACACCCATGTGACAGATCGCAACACTGTTCCATGCTTCTGAGGCTGCAGTGTGCCATCAATGAGTATCTGTGTAATTATGGTACTAGAATAAGCTGTAGGGAGCTGGGGTCCTTTTCAACATTCCAATGGCTCATTATTAAGGATATGCACTTTTTCAAAAGGCGACCAAAATGAAGAGGCAGGGATTAAGAGCCTTTGCCTGCTGCCTCCATCCCTGTGAGGCAAAGGCAGGAGGAGGCTGAAGAGGAATATGGGAACGAGGAGGGCTGGGGTGCTATTGGTGAGGAGGAGGAGAAAAAGGGGCAGGATTCAAGAGAGACGTTGCACTCCTGGCATGGCATAATAACTGATAACCAGCATGGATTTAGGAAGGATTGTTCTTGCCAGACCAACCTGCTAACCTTTTACGAAGAGGTGTGTAGAGATCTAGATGGAGGGAGGACGGTGGACGTAGTATATCTGGACATTTCCAAAGCATTTGATTCGGTGCCACATAAACGCTTGTTATACAAGCTAAGGGCTATGGGCATAGATGAATTAGTGTGCACGTGGCTAGAAAACTGGCTAAAGGAACGTGCACAAAGAGTATCGATAAACGGCACCTTTTCAGACTGGGCTGAAGTCATGAGTGGCGTGCCCCAGGGTTCTGTGCTGGGCCCAATGCTTTTTAACCTGTTTATTAATTATATCGAGGAGGAAGTGAGTAGTCATGTCTCAGTGTTTGCTGATGATACAAAAATTGGGAGGGTAATAGGCACGGATTTAGACATTGTAACATTACAGGAGGACCTGGATAAACTCGGGAAATGGGCAACTGTATGGCAGATGAAGTTCAATGTCAGTTAATGCACTTGAGTTAAAAATAGGCAAATGGACTATACACTTATGGGTATGCCACTAGGGTAGTTGGAAACGGAGAAGGATTTGGGGGTCATTATAGACCGGAGATTGAAGAACAGCTCGCAGTGCCAGACTGCTGTAAACAAAGCAAGCAGAGCCCTGTCTTGCATTAAGAAGGAAATGTATTGCAGGGACAAGTCTATAATTTTGCCGCTTTACAGATCACTGGTTCGGCCACTTCTGGAGTATGCGGTCCAGTTGTGGTCACCAATACTAAGAAAAGATGTCCTTGAGCTGGAAAAAGTCCAGCGGAGGGAAACCAAACTCATTAAGGGGTTCGAAGACCTGAACTATGAAACAAGGTTGTTAAAATTAAATATGGCCCTAAATGCAAAGCAAACTTGCCTGATCTAAACCACCTTTTTTGGACCTGTCCACAGATTACAAAAGGGCGCAAGGGGTTTGTTCAAAGTTAGAGCGGTTAGGGTCTGGAACTCTCTGCCGCAGGAAGTGATTTCAGCTAAGAATCTGGAATCATTCAAGAAACTCCTGGACGAGTTCCTTGGAGACCATAACATAAAAGGGGTACAAGTACTCTTAGAGCAAAATCACACATAAGCTCATATACACGCACACACCTGCTCAAACATAAATGCATACACGCAATAGGTTGGACTTGATGGACTTATGTCTTTATTCAACCTCATATACTATGTAACTATTATGTAACTATGTAACTCCTCCCAAACTCTGGGGGTTTTAGCAATGTTAAAAAAACTCTGCTACTGATGCAATGAACTAAACCTTTAGGTGTCACCTGGCCCCGCAAAAAATTATGCTCGCCACATTTACCAGCTTCTGTCACCTCTCCTGGCCTTTGGTTGTGCTTCAGCACAGTAAAAGTGCCAAACAATGTTTCTGCTGCTCGACCTAACCCAGCTGCTTACATACTGTCAAGCCACCGTACAATATTTGTGGTTATTGTCTTTCAGATAATACACTCAATTGTTCATTTCAAGATAAATCCTGCCTTGTCTTTTTCTATTTTCTGCCTGTTCAAGTGCTTCATATATTGTCTTGATGCTGGCCAACATCTACCAAACAAAAACCTGAAGTCTTTGGGGTCTATTCACAAAGCTGCCGAAGGATCTGGCCGTAGCTTCAGCCGATCCTTAAAAAGAAGTAAATTAATTCTTTGTGTCATATCTATTTAGCATTTGCAAACCAAAAGCCCAAGGGAAAGAGTAATTGTCAGGCAAAATGAAGGACATTTACTGAGACACCAAGAAGTATACAAATGTTTGGCAAACCCAATCCTGTCAAAATGCATCTCCTATTATTCGTGTTGACTTATGCATCTCTTGTACAGTAGATTAACACAGGAAGATTTACTTATAGATGTTTTTACATTTTATAAAGAAACATTTAACTTGCAGGTTCTCAGGTTCATTAACCTTTTGTTTATAAATGTCACACATATATCTATACAGCTATTTGGAGAGGTTCTATATATGAAAAAGACCATGAATAATTATTCAAAAAGGAGTCCAACCACCCATGTAGCATGTAGAACCATGTATTCTTTAGGTTTGATTTGTTTCTCAATCTCCTACTCATGTGTTCTGAAATTTGTAAAATAGCAGCAGACCAAATCATGAATCATATTGCTCATATTGCTGAATAACTTGAATAACAGTCCCAGTAAAATAATCAACCTCAGTGACTTTGTTAGGTTACCAAATAATTATTTTTTTGAGGCTTTCCTCAAAATCCAAGCAACTTTAGTAGAAGAGGAGAATGAGGGTCTGTATGCAAAAATTCAAAATATGAAGAAGAATTAGACTTAGAAAGGGGACCAGATTTCTTAGAAATCTCTGTCTCTAGCAAAAACTGATTGGACGTTTCCATTAAGGAACAAAATATAAAAGAATATATTTATAAACATTTTCACCCAGGATTTACACAACATGCACCCAAGATTCATATATTGGATTCCATTAGAAAAACTTGAAAGTTGAGTGAACCTTGGGATAAACCATTGATACATTGATAATACCCACTATAGGTGTAGGTACATTTATAAAAAAAATATATCATTGAATGTTTATCCAGGTATTTATTCAATTATCTTCAAGCATATTGGATGGTATTTGTTTTCTACTTCATCAGAATCATGTAGGGGTTAGAGGTGCAAGGTGGTCACTCACCTATCAGACTCGGAGAGATTCGAGATAGGTCTCTTGAGAAAAGCTTCCCAGGGGTTGCAAGCTATATTACAGGACAATACTGACCTAATTAAATTGTATACCTGTACCCAGAGTCTTTGTACTTTTGGGAATTTCCACCATATATGAAAAAGCGAGCCTCGGGTTGCACAGCCACGAAAGCACAAAGGCGAAAAACCGGGTCAGATACTAGTGAAACTGCACCTTGCACACATTCTCTTGAGCTAGGACGTTAGGAGAACATTTAGCTGCGGCTGTCCAGATCTTTCCCGATTCAGCCATGTCTAAGGATTCACCTAATTCATCCTTTCATTTATGCATGTAAGTAAATTTAGGTGCATTTGTTGGGGAGATTAGAGAGAGGTACAACGTAGGTATGAGGCCCGCCAAACGCAGATCCGACTGATATGCTTTGACAAGTTCTAAGGATTCTTTTATACATTAACCAGTTGACATCCGCGGTGTTAAACCCCCTTCCCATCAGCGGGGGCTGACGCAAACGAGCACATATAGGCGATCGGCGGGCTATGGACCCGCTGATCGCCTATATGTGAAACACCCGGTACCGGGTGTTCACATTGGACGGGTCTTTTCTGCCCGTGCGTGCCCGCTAGGGGGCGCGCGCGACCAGAAAAAAAATGCCGTCTGGCGACAGCAACCCGCCAATGCAGCAGTGCCGTCCGTCCATTTTTCTACTACGGGCGGACGGCAAGAGGTTAAACAGTGTGTGTCTGCAATTTACAAATAGCAACAAAATTGAATGTCTTCCTCATTCATGGAGGGAAACATGATTTAGAGACAATTGGGTCATACTTCCGTTTACAGGAGGATTCGGACACTGGAATACAAAAAGACAGTGATCAGCCTGATATCATTCTTCCAACTCCCAGCATGCCTATGTTTTTTAGTGTCCTAGGAAGATAGGCATCTTTTCTATACATAACGTAGTTCAACCATTTTTACTAGTGTTTTTTTTTTTCAAGATTATTTTTGTTTTAATCAAAACATTATCTATAAACTGTTTGAGCTCTTCTCTTTATAAATCTATCTGGAGTGGCATATTCCCAGCAAAAGCTTTGAAGGCTTTTTCCCCGTCCATAGCTGAGCCACAGTCTTTGGTACAACCCAGTCTATGAACACTCTTTAATGAGTAGGCCATGTGGGCTTAGCACCAGTGGCTACCAAATTTATTAGACCATTGGGCATAAATATTCCAAAACACTGAGGTGTCCTGCATCACTGAGTGGAGTGCGCGTGCACACTCCATACTATTTTCCCACCGTTCAGCATGAAAAATCCTGCCACCGCTCATAAGACACTAGCTTCCATCTTGGTTAGTCCTTGCGGCCACCTACAGTGACCTGGTCAACTCTGGCCTTTTGAACATCTCCTGTTTTCAGCAGATGGTCCGTTAGTATTCAATGTTTTACCTTGTATTACAGCTAAGTTGTCCCTGTATGTGGTGTAACATGTCAGACCCCAAACACAAGAGGAGTGGTCCTACTGTGTCAGGTGCCTCCAGTTTAGGACCCACTAAGAGCTTAGGGGTGGCCTACAGTGTCCCCTCTCAAGGGCATGACACAGACAGTCTGGTATATTTTCTCCTGCTTAAATTATTTCAATTCTTGGAGCCCTCCTTGGGTCTTTTGGGTGTGGCACCCTCGTCTGACCACAGGGGGCATTATCTTAATTCAACACCTTCGCTAGCAGAATTATTATCTGATCTGTCTGATAGCTGTTTCTTTTTTCACACAGTGGGACTTCCAATTCTTTATCTGAGCCATACAAAATATGTTTTCACACTGCTTCAATATTTTTTTGTTTGCTTAATAATTGCTTAGAGTATCCAGAATAGCATTTTAATAGCTTCCTTTCCTCATGTATGAAACTCTTCCTTTACTACACTAATGTATGTGTAAAAAAAAATATCCACCTTCTTTCTTTTCAAACAGCTCTACTATTCTCAAGATATACTGCATTTCTTTTATTTTTACTCTTTATTCCTGCTTCCTGTTTAATCCATTCTACTCATTAATTTCATATACTGTGTGTGTATATATATAGCCACGCAATGCCACTATATATATATATATATATATATATATATGCTTTTATTTTTTGCTTCCCTAGCATTTTAGGATTAACCTTATTCTTTTCTTCTATTGCCTTTCTACACTCCCCATGGAACCAATCTTCCTTCATTGGTTTGATAACCAATGGTTTTCTGCACATTCTATTATTACTTAATATTTGATTACCACTATTTCTCTATTTCTTAGTAATTTGTTTGGTTTTATATCCCTATGTTACACATTTAACTGTTCAGCTTATTGACATAAATTCTCTTTAATTTTGTCCCTTTCCTTAAGCTCATAAATTATATTTTTGGTCCTTATTTAATTGTTTATATTTTTTGTCCATATTTGTAATTTTGTTGTTCTACGGACAGGTTCATTTTAATGAGCATTATAAATTGATCTGAATCACAATCTGCTCCTTTAATTCTTTGGACATCCACTATATCTATCCCATACTTTATAACAATTACATATTTGGGTTTGTTTTTTTACCATTATTTGACATGCATGTAACTCTTTATATACTTTTGCATTCAGAATATGTGTAAGTGTCCTAATGCAGTGGTGTATATTTGGACTTCCAGGATGCAGTGACCGAAATATTTTTCTTGCAGTATTAACTGTGCAGCAAGCTTCAGTGTCTCAATCAATCAGATGCCCAGTCTCCCATTTACAGTCATGCCCTTTTGTACCTCTCATGTTGAATATTTCTCGGGCACTTTTAGTTGTGCAGCAACAATCTTTTGTGTCTCTGTTGATCAGGTGTCCAATTTCCCATGCAAAATGTCAAGTAAAACAAAAAATAATTCATAATGGCTGTCATTTATCAGGAGCAGGTGGCCATTTAAAAAAAAATGTCATCTTCATCTAGAAAGTAGTACTGGGAAATAACACATGATTGCCACCTTTATCCACAATAAAAAAGATTACCTAGCTAAGAAGGGTGCACTAACAGTATTATGTATAGCAGAAGTTGCAATAATGGGCTGCATTTTCCAAACTTCCTTCAGAGTAGTCCTCAATATTCTTCCTCCTCTTCCTCTGCATTTAAAAATTGGTTTGTATTAGTCCATAGTTTACTAAGTCTAAACGAATTAGTGTTGCAGAGAAAGAGAAGATTTATGACATTTTCCAATGTCTCAAACATTTTTATACATTGTCTTTAGTGAGTTTGTGGTCCATAAGAAAACCTAAGTCAACCATTTTTTGTTGTCCCCATCATATGTGTAAGGCAAAGCACTAGACATGTAACCCCGCAAAAAAATTGTTTCATTGTGGATTGATTCTGATTTTTTTTCTTTAATTTTTTCGGATTTTGGATGCAAAATTAAATTTGGTTTGTTATTTGTATTTCAAATCCGTCCAAATTTTCATTTTGGAACAATCCAAATTTTCATTTCGGATCTATTTGGGTGGGGTTTTATCCCCAACAGAAAGTCACACGACTGTGCCTGTAATGCAACCCCCAACAGAACAATAAAAAAAATCTAATTAGTCAAAGAACAGTCACATGTCTGATTTAGTTTAATTTTAAAGGAGATTTTGACGGATCCGAATTTTTGGTAAATGAACAATCGTATTCGTTTGCAATTGGGCACGTTCAAATTTGGAAATTCGAATGCATCTGAATGTCCAAATTTAACCAAATTTGTACCAATATCCATTCTGAAGTTTCTAGAATGCATCCATCAACAAATAACCAGCTGTTTTTTAAATTCTAGTTTACAAGTGGGAAAACAGAGACAGAGAAAAAACATTGTCATGTAGACATTAACTACACATTACTGCTTGGATCACATCTGAAATGTAGTGGTTCAGCGATTTAAAAAAAAAATATTCAGGGTTGGGGAAAAGGTTAGAGGAGTCTGCTCACTTTAACCAAAGTTTAACCAAACCTCAAGGCTCTTAAAAACAAAATGGCCTTCACTTTCTTAACTGCAGTATGTACAAGAGCCAAACAGCAGAAGATGTATGCTTTTGAGAACCCAGCCACAATCTGTTTTTCAAAAAGTAACAAGATTCAGTGGTGGTGATTTACTAAAGGCAAATGTTATGCTTCCTTTTACAAGGGAATTTTTACTTAACTTAGCGAATGTGGTGATAATTCCCCTTGCAAAGAATACCAAATCACATGCAAGGAAAAAAAATGTTTTTGCTTGCACAGAATTGGAAGAGCTTCACCTCATTCACTAAGCTAAGGGAAAAGTGCCTGGTGTGTACAACCATACATTTCTACCATATAAATAATTTATTGTGGATTACAGTCTGCCAGATAAACGTACCTTGTTATTGAAAGCTATTTTAATGATCTCCACTTCAGTTAGCTATTAAGGTTGCTTTTTTAATAACAATATATAGAAGTATAACACATTTCGGTATGCATGTGAGATAAGGTCATTAAACTGTAAGCTCCTTGAGGGCAGGGACTAATTTGACTGTGCACTATGTAAAGCGCTGTGTAAATTGTTAGCGCTATATAAATAATAATAAATAAATGATAACATCAATCGAGTTGCAAAGTTTGATTCAGCAAAGTGGAAATTGGGAATTGAAACCGAGCCATGTTTACAGATATGAACCTCTGCTAATTTAAACATCCAGTCATGTTTGAAGATGCTTAGGGGTCTATTCACAAAGCTGCCGAAGGATCTGGCCGTAGCTTCGGCCGATCCTTCGGCTAGCTTCGGCACCAGGACCCCTTCGGTTCAGGAGAACCGAGGGGGTGCTGTACGGCTATTCACAATAGCCCGTACAGCTCCCGATCACGGCCGAGCGGCTCAGTCGAGCGCTGAGCCGTGAGCTGAGTCGAACTCCTTCTGCACTTCGGATCAGCCGAACATGCTGAGCATGTTCGGCTGTTTCGAAGCCACACGAAGCAAGCCGATGTACGGCTGATTTCAGCCGATATACGGCTGAAATCAGCCGTACCAGCCTGAAGTGAATAGCCGAACAGTGTTCGGCTCACTTCACTTCTGATCGGTCATTCACTCGGCTGCCCTCGGCAGCTTTGTGAATAGACCCCTTAGTTTCCCTGCAAATTTCCCTGCAAATAACTGGATGTTTGAAATGAACACAGCTTTAATCCAGCTCATATTACACTATAATAATTCAGACAGTTTACTTTCAGTTCTTGTGTATTTTATTGTTAGTTTATCTTCTGCAGGGCCCTTTTCCTCGTCTCTGCGGCCAGGGGGAGAGAGGGTCCTCACACAGCAGAATGTGCTGCCTGGGGGTGCCTGCAGCACATTCTGCAGGACCAGTGACAGCCTCTCCATCCCTGTACATACTGCGGGTGGCTGTGCGGCAGGGAAGGAGCTGCACTGTCTCGGGGGGCCCTCTTTTTCCTTGCTGCCCCCCCCCCAAGTGGCGGAACGCCAGGGCCCGGTCGCAATTGCGACCCTGGTAGTTCCGCCAGTGTGTGTAGTGCAATGTGTAGTATGTATGTACTGTAATGTGTCCTACTTATTTTCTTTCAAAGTGTTATATCCACATATCTCTGCACTATTTTTTTTCTACCTCTACAAACAAATTGTGCTAACATACTTTTTGCATGCTGATGTTCAATGCCAAGAGCACTGCAACGAGTGTTGCAATGTCCGCACTTTGCATGGGTGTAATTCTAGCCTGAAGAAGTATCCCTAGACGTAAACACCTCCAAAATCCACCTTAATGTTTCCTTCTTCCATAACATGAATTGATTTCGACCAAATAGTAAAGTTTCACAAAAATGTCCAAAATGTTGCTGAAATTTCAGGAAAAATGTATGCAGGATTTATTTAGGGAACTTTAAACACATAAATCGAGCTTTATAACTGTACACCTTGATAACGTAAAACAGATAGAACAGTTACTAAAATTAAAATATGAATATGTTACAGCCACATTCTACCATGAAATAGGCAGGTTATTCTTAGGGAAAAAATATTATGTATAAGCTGTTATGAACAATATTTTTAATATATATCTTTAGTCCATTTATTATATCTTTTCTTTTTTTGTATTTAAGGCATTTGTTTAATGACAGTTGTAAATGTATTTAATTGCAAAGCCAGTTTTCATTGCCAACTTATTACATAAAATATATATTATCCAGAAACACAACTCGGTATGAGCAAATCTGCCCCGTTTCAATTCATGGCCAGTTTCACAAAACATCCTCAAAATTGATCAAATCAAAACTTTTCCCCAAGCCTCGTTTAAATGTATGGTAGGTAATTATTTTGTTACTTTAGTGGGCATAATAAATTACAACTATTGTTAAAAAAAAGGCATTGGAAGCTAGGCACTGCCATGGGGGACATGTATTAATGCCCCCCCCCAAAAAAACGTAAAGCAGGAAGAAGGCCTTTTCATGGAGTTTGGAGCACTGAAGAAACACAAATCTGTGCCTGGGCGGATGTAAGTGTAGAAGGCTTTGTCAAACAGTCAACTATCTGCTGGGTGTACCTTCACTGTATTTGTCAGCCACAATACAAAAAAAAGGCACGTGTGCCCTACGTCCTGTTTAACCCAGCCCTACCACCACTATATCCTGCAGGACCTGCTGGACTACCGCTATGTACAGCACCTCTAACTCTCATTGTAGTATTTTTTGGGAGGTTAATGAAATGTCTAGCTTTTACTGAACCTATGGTGAGGGGGTGAATGTGTGGTGCTGCACAACCTAAACTTAAAAAATGCCCTAGGAAGACAACATTAAATAGAATATCCCTATTAGACATATGCATTCGGATTTGGCCGAACTTGCAAATCAACACATTTTGGTTGATTTAGCGGTTCATCTGAATCTGAAATAATTAATTATTATATGCCCAAAACTATATCCAGATATATGTTAATTTGTTTACAGAATGCAAGGTGACCATATTGGCCCATGCGCACTGGCATCTTAGAGGTGGAGTGCATGATGTCATATGACCCATGCATGCCCATGATATCACCTGATGCACAAAATGTGGCCACCGAGCTTTCTGCTGTTTAAATTTGCTATTTCAGATTTGGTGGTTCATTGCCTCCAAATCCAAAACAGCATAATTATTTGTTTCTCCTGAGGCTAATTTTTATGCTGTGCATATGTCTACTGTAATCCCCATGTACCCCAAAAAATATATAAACCCTAATAGACTAACCACCCAAAACAAAAGCCCACTATTTTTTTTAACCCTATCAGAAAATTTAATAGAATAATGGTAAATGAAAGAGCATATATGTATAGCACAGTATAGCACTGTATAGCAAAGTATCTCTCCCTAAACAAACTGACAATATGACTGCTGATAAATAAATGAGAAAGAAAAAAAATCTGGGATGGCACATTTGCTCATGCTAGCAAACAAACACACTTTCTGTTGATGCAGAAAAAAGTCCTAAGAAAACATTTAGGTCTGTGGAACTGTTAACATATGGAAGTACTCAAGGGTATGTAGCCCACCACACTGTATTCTACAGCATAGCACAGTATAACACATTATAGCACTATATGGCACAGTATAGCACTGTATAGCAAAGTATCTCCCCCAACAATGCTCACAATATGGCTACTGGGAGCCACCCTTTTATAATGAGGGGACTGGCTTGTTCATTCTTTTATATTCTTGACCCTAATGGACCCCTCTGGCCAGGGATAAGTATTGTGCAGTGCATTAAGGGTTCAGGTGCAAATTTCTGGCCATAAATTCAGTGTTTTGCAAACCATCAGATCCACTTTGATCAAATGCAAAAACTGTGCATGATGTGCATTTTAAAGTGCATACTATGGTTTAGCAACCCATAGCCTAGGAGGTCAAATCAATGAAAAATGTATTTTAATTGGTAATTATATGTACCTTAACTCTGCTAGTTGTCTTTCACTGTATTAAAAAAGCCAGAGTATAGAATTTTTATTTCTCATGTGCAAGTGAGAACAGGTTCTAACACTCTTTACTAGAAGGACTTTTTACTTGAAAGAAAAACCATTGTGGATCTACCAGATTGCGTGACATATTTTTGGTCATACAATGGTAGCCAGAAAAAGAAATAAAGAGGATCTCTGTTCTTTTTAATTAAAGGATAAATATCGGACAACCTTCCTTGGCCATGGTTCTCTTCAGGGTCACGTGAGGACATATACTAATGTCCTCCAATGACCTAAAACTCAGCTATTGCCCACTATATGCTGAGAGCACAGAGCCACGCCGCAGCCGGGACGAATCCTGACAATACTGTTGATATCCACCTGGCTGATTAACACCTGGCTCTGACTCTCTAGAGTCAGAACCAGCTGTGTCCGCCCCCTCCCCGTCTGTTCCTCCAGTCATAACTGGAGAAACAAAGAGGGGAGGGGGAATCCCTGTGTGGAGCGGTGACTTACAGTCATCGGGATCGGGAAGTCAGATATCGGCAGTGTGTGTTCGCTGACTTCCTGATCAATAGAGCCGACATGTGACAGCTTCAGTGTCACAGGTCGGCTTGAATTATAGGGATGTGTGTTTTTCACTCACCCCATAATTTTCCTTTAAGATGTCTAAAAATACATTTTGATCCTTAGAAGAACATGAATTTATTTCAGTAATTCGGCTGATGTGCATATATCCAAAATCTAATCTTCATCTACGTAAATTACACACACAAAAAAAAAATCAAAGAATCAAAGTTGTGAACAGTGCAGAGTTTCTGAATGCTTTCTTTATATAGTATGGAACAGACCCTGTGTAACCCTCTACACAGTAATTAACTACCATTTAAAATATTTATGATGACGTTACTGCAAAATGGCAGATAATTCAAATGTAATAGAAGATAATTTTGAACGTATTTTAGCCTGAAAATGATTATTTATAGATGTTTGTCAGTTCTTATAAAGGATTTTAGAAAGTCCTGTTGCATGCCAGTCTCTAATGCGGGTTGTGTATCTAGGTCACAGCACACAATTGCTCGTTCTTGAGTACAAACCACTGCAGCTCCTTAGAAGTGAATGTCACATCAAGCATCACATAGGTTCTGCTACCACATTAACCAGGCACCACTGATGAAGAGGAAGAGTGTGCTATGGTAGAAAATAAGGCAGTACTATTCCCTTGTTAGCATAATATGTTGGAATCACAGAACCTGAAGTGCACAAGTCTGCATCATTTTATCTTGGCTGGGTCAATCTTGCTTTCCATCATTTTATGTTTATTCCACATTGCTGTGTACAGAAATTGCTTGTGTCCATTGACATTTCATAGTTCACCTGAAGTCATCCTATCTTGCACGTTGTGCTGTACAAAAGCTGCAAAATACAATTAAAGGAAGATCACTGGGGACTCCACCAAAATGAATACATCAATGTAGATATCACAGGTGTAGCATTATGACATCTTAATGACTTAAATACTTATTTGCTGCAGGAATCTTCACAGATGTCCCTAAAGGTGCCCATACACCTTACGATTATCGTACGATAATCGTATGCGATCGACTTTTCGTACGACAATCGTAACATGTGAATAGAGTGCCCGACCGATAGTACTGTACAATCGTACGACTTTTGACGGTCAAGCATGTTTGAAAACTTTGGTTGATCGCACGATGTTCGCATGGTTGGTGGCGTTTCCGTCCGTCAAAAGTCGTACGATTAACACTGCGCATGCGCAAACGAAAATAATTACCGCAAGTCGTCCAGGTGTTTTTTTCTAACTACCGCTGATTGAACCTTGCGATAATCGGGGCAGGATGGGGCCGTCGTACGAAAATCGTACGACGGTTCGATCATCGGACGAAAAGTTTAGTCCGATAATCGTAAGGTGTATGGGCACCTTAAGAATAAAAAGACTTGTAAAGATAACTGTAAGCTTTCCCAAGAAGAGGAAGAAAATTGTTAAGTATTTTGATTCTTTATGCCCAGTCCAAACCCATGTCCAGTTTATTGGGCAAAATAAATGATCACTTAACTGCAACATGTATACCGAATGAAATAGTTGTAATATTATTTTTTTTTATTCATAATTGCAGTTTTCACAAGCCACAACCAGCTTTAAGTTCAAACTCAACTGGTCTAGGCCAAGGGTTGAAAGCTTTTTCTCCCTTTGTAACCAAAATGCCACCCTTGTGTCACTACAATGATCACTGTTAACATTAAAAGGACCAGGTTTTTTAAAAGGCAATACCTTGGGCACAACACATAAAATGGCTTAAATATCTACACTGCACCTACAAAAGTGTACATGTGTCTAACCAGTGGATAACTAGTGATTAAATCAGCCACTCTATAAACAAAGAAAGTAAGCAGTACCTGGAATTACTTTGGCTGTCTTTATATCTATTGATTTAAGCACTTTATATTTGAAAGGTGTTTCTTTTAAAGTGACACTAAAGCAGGAGTTAAAAAACTTAAAAAAAAGACATCAAGTACCCTAACTCTTTAAAAAAAGAGTAGCTTGCTTGTGTATCACTAGGCTGTAGATCCTGAAATCATCTTTTGTGCTGACACTGTCCTTCCTTCTTGAGGGTGGTTACTTTTGTTCCCCATGGTCCCTGTTTGTTGTAAAGTAGCCAGCGCTTCAAGCTTACTCCTGTGATGGACTACAAACTCAATACATGTTGGTACATTAAATTTGAGATTGTAGTCCATTACAGGAGCGAGCTTGGAGCAATGGCTACTTTACATCACGCACAGGCACACACTTCTGCAATCTGACCAACCTATTTAGGGGTCAATACGTCAATATTTTTTTTTTTTTTTACACATATTTTAGATTGTGAATGATTTCATGTACAGTTTATTGTTTAATGCAATCACAGGGCACTATTGCACTGACAATGTATGCACAATTTATTGCTTTTAGCGCTGCTCTTTATAAGGTTTTCATAAGGTGGCTTCAGGGTCTCACTATGTAAATGTGAGCCATACTGCATATTACACTCAGTTTAAAATAACATAATAACATACACTCCCTTCTCATCTACTTCCATATCCTTGGCATTCTTGCAGGAGCTATTTAACAAGAATGTGAATTTCACTGACTTGACACTAGAAGCATATATGAAGCAGGAAAAAATAACAAAGCAAATATAATAACAATTAATAAGAGTAAAACAAATAATCTAACAGAAAATGTTAGTGTCACTGAGCACAATTTTTTTTACATGATTTTGTATTGTGTTTTGTGAAGTGTTGCCAAGGCCACTGCAGCGTTTTGGAGAAGCTTCTACTATCATTGTTTGTTACCTGGCTAGGGGATGAGTGTGTGTGGCTTAGACATTTGAAATGCTTTCCATCCTCCTCAAAGGCAGTCTTCCTGTGCAATGTACATGATTGGAAGGGGGCAGTGAAGACTGAGTGTTTGTAAATAAATATGATTCTTTTGGGCCTGGAATCTCACTCTTGTGTTAAGAGTTGTCCATCAACTCTTAACAGTTGATGGAACAAATTTAACAATTTTAAAAAAATGTAAAAAAATATATTTAGCCATTTATGGGAAAAGACCAGAGGCGTAACTAGAACCTTCAGGGCCTTTGTGCAAGAAACCATGAAGGGCCGCATGTTAACAAGAAGGCTGCCGAAGTTCCCAGCAAGCGTGGGACCTCGGGCAGCTGCTTGTTTAAAATTTTAGTGCAGTGTTCTGTCCAGTATCTGCACTTACGTACAGACGGGATTACCGAGGAAACCGACATTTATTTACAAAGTATTCGTTTGTAATGGTTAATTGTGACCGCTAATAATATACCATCTATGGCAGTAAATGATGGATGGAATATTATTAACGGTCACGGTCAATTAACGATTTAAACAAAATACTTTGTGAATAAATCCCTGTTTCCTTGATAATATTGGTCTGTGCGCAAGCGCAGATGCTGAGGTCAGCAAATTCGACTACATTGTCTAGCAGAATAGAAAATCAATTAAAAAAGTTTTTTTTAAAAAGGTTGAAAAAAAGATGTTTAAAATGTAAATAAATAGTTAACTAAAAAAAATAAAGATTGAGAAAAAAAAACAAACAATTGGCAGAGCTAGCAGTGACAGCTGATTTCCTATCGGTCTGCACCTGTTAGAGTCGTCTAGCAGGTCCCAGCAAATGAAAAACACCTGGGCGGAGCCGTCTGTGACGTCACAGCCTGCTCTGCCCAGTTGTTATTGTTTAATGACAGATCAGCATCCCCAGGTCATTTGGGGGCGCTGATCTGTCATTGCAACTGGGTGGAGCCAGCCATGAGATCACAGCTGGCTACACCCAGCTGTCAGTTGGGGGGCTTACGGCTGGCCCCTTGGCAGGCCGTTCGCCCCGCTTTGGGGGTCACTGCGGCTCAGTCGAGGCGAAACATATGCCTTTGGCTCGGCTGAGCCGCTCGGCCGCCTTCAGCTGCTTTAGGGCTATATTGAATACTGAACCGAAGAGCTCCGGCGGCGAAGAGAGCCAAAGGATCAGCCATAGCTATAGCTGGATCCTTCGGCTCCTTTGTGAATAACCCCCATAGAAATAAATGCATTGTATTAGTAATGGTAATTATAAATAAATAAAACTGACTTTAGTAATGACCTGGTCATTACCTTGGACGAAGAAAGAGTAAAAGATGTCAATCCAAAACGAATTGATTTTCTGGTATCATGAGTCAAAAGATTATTTTAAGTAAAGATAAATCATGCATGGTCAATTTGCATGACTCGGTTAATTTAGAATGCCTTCCCAGAAACGTATGCACATCACATTTTGTTTAGTGTGATTTGACTTGTCTGCCATTAACACAATAATATCTTTTAAAGAATTTAAATAAATTGAAAACCCTAACTGGATGGCATGTATTTTGCTAAAACGCTACATGAATAATTGCCCTTTTTAAATACAATATACTTATGAACTCCAGTGATGGCTGCATAGCATATCTCAGAGTGGGTTTTCTGATGATGGCAACCGTGAAGGATGCCTGTGTATATGGTAAAATGACTACTTGTAGTCTCCATCAGAAACCCATGTGACAGGGTGAAAATGCAGGATCACAGTTGGGAGACAGGGACAGAGTGTTGTTTCTCTATAACAGGAAATGCCTGCATACCTAGCATGTCTGGCTCCCGGGGTGGGTGAGTTTTATACACTGAGTGGCCAGTTTATTATGACTAAACAGATAGATTCAGAGCGCTACTACTGTGTATATAGTATAAAGCTCACTCACGTTTTGGATGTCACTGAGTCTCGGGGAGAGATCCACTGGAATCACTGTGCAAACGTAGCTTTAGACAAGGTAAAGGATAAGATGAAAGGGAGTAGATGGGTGGGTGCCTGGATGGACATAGGCTTATAGTGGGGTTAAGTGCCGATAGCTACGCGAACTGGCCAGGCTGAGCTGCAGCCGCAGTATGAGGTACACGCTGAGTGGATGTCAGGGAGTCAGGTGACTCTGGAGATGGAGCGGTTGTATAACACTGTGAGACCGCATGTAGTGCGCTTTTCCATTTTTTATCGTTTCAGTTTATTATGACTAGTGATGGGCTCGGGCGTGTTCGCAAGCGCCTCGTGCCGAGCCCGCCAGGAAGCCGTCAGAGCGCAGGGCCAATCACAGGCACTGAGACATGTTCCTGGTCCGCAGCTGCAGAGATCAGGAAATGTCTCCATGCCAGTGATTGGCCCTGTGCGCTGATAGCTTCCTGGCGGGCTCGGCATGAGGCGCTTGCGATTACGCCAGAGCCCATCACTAATTATGACCACTTGACGTTTGTAGGCAAATTAGCTATAATTAGCTATAATTTCGCGCTGAAGTTAGGGAAGCAGGTTGTTTACCACGACAGTAGAAGTGATTTTTGTTCTGAAGATATGGGTAAACAACGCGATTTAACAGCCTTTGAATGTTGGATTATTGTTGGCGCGAGTCATGGAGCGAGTATCAGCAAAACAGAAGAATTTGTTAAATGTTCAAGAGGGGCTTATTGTTAAAGTGTTTAAAGACTGGACTGTCAGCTGAAACTCTGGGTCTGAACGTGCGAATTGTGGCCGTCAGCGACCAGTCAATGTTAGGGCAGAACGGAGAGTGGCAAGACTGGTACAAGACAACAGAAGGGCAACAGTGCAGTGTCAGATTCCTCGCATCACCTTTCAACATCTCGTGGAGTCACGAGGCGGCCCAACGAAGTCATCTCGTGGAGTCATCTCGTGGCCCAACGAAGTTTTGATGGGGTGGTCATAATAATCTGGCCACTCAGTGTATATCATACATCAGCATTATATTCAGTAATATTTATAATATGAAGCATCATGCATTCTGGGGATGGGAGCAGAAATAGTTGGTGTAGGGTAAACAGCAGCAGCAGCAGCAGCTAAGTACGGTTGCAACTTCATACAGAGATACTGGACTTAGCTTGACATGCAGGAACTCAGAGATGCTAGTTACCAACATCTGAAAATAGTTAGGAGGGATGCCTTGAAGGTATCAAGAAGAGAAATAGTGTCATCAACAGTAATAGTAACCCCAAGCATTGGTGTCAGTGGCCGCAGTTATCCCCCCTTCATTGGTAATACCATTAACCCCTCAGCATTAGCAGGAGGTGGCAGGCTGTAAAAATAGCCCCCAGTATTGGCATTTAGTGTCTGGCTGTAACAATACTCCACCACCACCCCATTGAATGTAAAAATACATCACCCAAAATTAGTGGTCAAAAGCTGGCTGTAAAAATATACTCCCAGCATTGGTGGTCAGAGACGGACTGTTAAAATATCCCCCCAATAATGGTGGTCAGCGGGTGGCTGTAAAAATAACTCCCTCAGCATTGGTGGTCAGTGGCTGGCTGTAAACCCCCCCCCCCGCACTAGTTGTCAGTGGCTGGCTGTAACAATATATCCCCCCACCATTGGTGGCCAGTGGCTGACTGTACAAATACCTCTCCCCAAGCATTGGTGGTCAGTGGCTGCCTTTAAAAATACCTCTCAGCATTGGTGGTCAGTGATTGGCTGTAAATATACCCCCCTAATATTGGCAGTCAGTGCCAGGCTGAAACAATAAACAGCACCCCTCCAGCATTGGTGGTCAATGACTGGCTGAAACAATTACCCCCTCCCCCCCCCAGCATTGGTGGTCAGTGGCTGGCTGTAAAAAGAACATCCCTCCACATTGTCAGTCAGTGGGTGGCTGCAATGATAAACAGCCCTCCAGTATTGATAGCCAATAGACCTTGATGACTGGCTGGAACAATTATCCCCCCACCCCAGCATTGGTGTTTAATGTTAACTTACCTGAACACCAGTGTTCTTACCTGAAGCTCTTTCTCCCAGTCGGGCTGGTTCTTTTGTTGGGCAGATCAATCCTCCTGACAGACAGTACTGCAGAGCATTCCAGCACCCAACATGCTGCCGTCTGTATATGTATAGCCACATATACCAGTCAGTTAGATGACAATGTCCCCATGGTTCCTTGCATCTCCCGTCAAATAAAAAATCAAGTCATTGATAAGAGATGCAGAGAACTATGGGGATATTGTCATACAGTATAATTGATTGGTATACAGTATGTGATATGCACTTTATGAACAGAGGTGAGATCAACCTTTAAAAATAAAGTACATTCCATAGAAAGGATGAAGAGTAATCAAAGAGGTGAGATCAGTGGGGCATGAGGTGGTCTTCCTGTATATATCCTATCTGCTTTTATGGACACGATATATACCTGGGTGTCCTCTGGGTTTGTACAAGGTTGAACATGCACCATATATGTAAGTGTAGACACACAGGGTTATTTACAAAAGGATGAAGAGTTTGGAGAAGGCAGGAGAAGTGAACAATCTAGGACAACATATCTGATTTGGAAAAATTCTCCAATTCAGCTAACTTTCCAGTTCAGCTATGTTGTCCTAGATTGTTCACTTCTCCTGCCGTCTCCAAACTCTTCACCCTTTTGTTAATAGACCTGAGAGTGTTTAATAGAATAAAGGAATGTTTGTATGTATGAAATAACCAATATTTTTGCAATAACATTTACGTGAATAATGGTAAATAGTAGGGATGCACCAAAATGAAATTTTTAGACTGAAACCAAAAATAAAAAGTTATGTAGAGCACTGCCTATTTATTCATAACTGGGGACACAGTAAGCATACTATGTCTACAGTTAATTACAAACACTCAGCGATCATCTCTGAATGCTGACTGCTTGCAACCCACTCTCCATCCTATAATACGAAATCACCTGCACTCCATACAGCATACAGACCTTGATGAAAGGATGGTGCTTGAAGTGACAACACAGATGGCACTCTCCATTCTGACTCATGTGTCACAGGAGGCAGAGCGGGGCAGTGTGGAAGAAGAGCTAGACCGCCTGTGACAGCTCACAGCTTTCTTTACCCCGCCCCACCCCTCGGCATCCTGAGAGTTTCTCTCCTCCCTGCTGGATGCCGGTGTGTGTCCCCTCAGATCCCCCGCTGTCTCTGCCAACACAGGTGGGGAAGAGCAGCAGGCATCAGAGGGTAGACAGAACGGTGTCCAGTGGGGAGGAGAGTAGCAAGGGATGCACTGAATTTTTGGCCGCATTTTTGGCTGTTATGGTACTATCAGCATTTTGCCCAAAGTACCATTTTCGGCCTAAATATTTTGGCGGCCAAAATTTCAGTGCATCCCTAGTAAATAACCTAGTAAAAGATTCAGGTCTAATATTTGCTCATTTGTCTCATGTGATATAGAAATACCCTCCACAAAAAAGCCGTGGTTGTCACTCCAAAATGCATAGAATATCACTTCTGTCCCATCAGAGAATTCAGCAATGAAATAATTTGATCCATTTTCAGCGATGAGAGAGTGGACTCTATGGTTCTGCTGACTGGTGGGGTAATATGAAGCCGCATCCTGTGGAGGGACATTGAAGGAACTATAATGCACACACTGAATAGGTTCCAACCTAATGTCCTGTTTCTAAAGATATGTGGTATCCTCCTTTTTTAAATTGTTTATAAAAGGCAATGTGTTTTTAACCACTTGAAGACCAGGTGTTTAGACCCCCTTCCTTGCCAGGCAATTTTCAGTATTTAGCGCTGTGGTACTTTGACTGACGTTTATTCCATCATGCAATGCTGTACTGAAACTAATTGTATACCATTTTTTGGGGACAGATAGAGTTTTCTTTTGGTGATATTTAATCACCACTGCGGTTTTTATTTTTTGCTATTAAGGAAAAATTATTGAAAATGTTGAATGTTTTTCATTATGTTAGGAAACAATGATTATTACCCATATTTTTGGTAAAATATAAAAGACGGGGTCACGTCGGGTAAATAGACACCAAACATGTCGAGCTTTAAAATTGCGCGCACCCGCAAAATCGCAAAAAACTAGCATACCCAAAATTGACCATAGGCGATGATTTAAACGCTTTTACCTCTCATCAGTTTAGGGTTATCAGTGATTGATACCCCTAGAATTATTGATCTCTCGTTCCGGCGTTCGCGACGATATGTAACGTGTGGCATATAGGGCGCAATCGTCGTTTTCGCACGTATGCACACCCGACGCATGTTTGCATGCGTGTGTGTATGGGGGGAATTTTTTAAAAAAAGGGTTTTTTTAGTTCTTTTATATGTGTAAAATTTTTTTTTTTTTGGGGAAACTTTCTTTATTTTTTTCCTATTTTTTTTCCCACTTAACTTTATTGCTATCACATAGGGGGCTAATAAACCCTTTTATGTGATAGCAAAAGATGTGACAGGTCCTCTTTATGGAGACATCAGGGGTCTCCAAGACCCCTGTCACCTAGGACCCCCCTGAAGAAGCTGATGAAACAGAGATCTGCTTCATCAGCTTCTCTCCAGCATCTGAAGCTGGAGTGACAGAAGAATGCGGAAGTGATGTAAAAAACATCACTTCCGCACATTCTGACAGCGGAGAGGGGACCGGAGGGAGATCGCGTACTGATCCCCATCTGATCCCCTGTCCGAGAGGCACTATGCTGGTCCCGGGATCACACCGGGCACAGCAGAGCCCGTCACCAGCGGAAGGGGGGGAGCCGCACATACCAGGACCTCATACAAGCAATCCGCCGGCTTTGTAGCCGGCGGATCGCTTGTATGTTAACAGGCATCGCTGCCTGTCTTTAAATTGTAGGACTTTCCCCCGCGGCACGCGCAAGGGGGCCTGGCTGAGCGGACGTCTAAAGATCTAGAGAGCTCCCGGCCGGCCGTATTTTTTTACAACGGCCGGCCAGGAAGTGGTTCAGCTATTTTAATTGCTGATTAAGTCACTTATAATGGATGCTGCTCCTTGACATTTAAAATGTGTAGTTTTTTGCTCAATCAGCTGGTCCCCTGAGCACTGGTCCTGATATCCTGTTTTAGGGTGTCTCCTTTATCTTGCAGGGTCCTATGGAGCCACCCTTGTGTTTGCCAATATGCTTTGTGTGTCTCCACAAACACACCACGCAGCTGCTCTCCGCTCCTCCTTCCTCACTTTTCCTAGCGGATGGACAGCTGCTAGAGACTGTGTTGTTCCTTACACTCTTCTACTGGAGAGGAGGTGGAACTGAGAGCGTTGGAACTGTTAGGAAACATGACTGTAAGTGCTTGGGCAAACATGTTTCTGGATTCATTATTGAAAAAATGTTTGAGAGTTCAATACTACTTTAATGACTGTGTTAAAAAAAAGGTAGAGGTATATTTTAAAGATATGGTGTAGGTGGGTCAGTGATGTAGCACCCGAAACGTCCCGTTTCATAAAAGGTCTGTGTGTGTTTTACATTACAGGATCTGTAAACCTTTGAACAATATCTATCTATCTATCTATCTATCTATCTATCTTTTTATCTATCTATCAATCTATCTAAAAAAGAAAAACATTGGCACTTCTCATCAGTTATAAATGTCTCCTTTTTTCATCAATTCAGCCCTGTAAATTTAGATCAAACTAAAATTGGATGGTTTGAGACAGATTGAAACTGTGAGTTTACATTCAGTTCTGGCAATGCTCCAAGCAACTATTACATGGAGCTCTCTGCATCTCATTCCAGACCTGTAGAAAATAGGACAGTGTAGTACTAAAATTAACAACAATGCAATAGTGTAAGCCTTCTTGACAATTTAAAGACTCATTTGCACAAAGCTTTAATGCTACACCCAGCAGCATATCTTTTGCCCCAAATACAGCAATGACATTGTCTTGATAAATGGATGGTGACATAATCTCATATGTAATAGCAACTTTTCTGTATGCCAGTCAGTAGGAGTTGATGCTTAGGTCCCATCTGTCAAAGCATACCTCCCAACTGTCCCTGATTTGGACAGCCCATCTAATCAGACTCCCAGCCTCTATAGCCGCCAAGGACTCTGTTTAGCTGTGTAAAGCCAACGGTCAGCTTTACACTGGAAGTGATTGTGGTAGCTGAGCTGTGGCCACAGTGCTTCCAGGGGCCAGTGAGATGTGCCCCCCACCCGATACCCCCACCTTGCTCTCCGGGTTCCGCTGCCCCTCCTGCGGGCCCAGCACCAGCATCATGGGAGTAGAGGGGAGAGAGGCAAGTGAATATCCATTCACTGATCTCTTCCCTGCTAAATGGAGCTGGAAGAAACGCTAATTGCATCACTTTCGGCTCCTCAGCTGTAATTTCTCCATTTTAATAGCTTCTTTGAAGTGAAAAGGTGACACTTGGGTCACCACTAATATTTCATCACATAATCAGGTTTGTGCGCCCCCCCCTTCCCCATGTGATAGCAATTGAGTAAAGTAAAAAAGTTTTTAAAAAAAAGTTACATATCATAAATTGAAAGATACAAAAAATACATTTTAAAGTCCCCCGCCCCGCTAATGCATGCATAGCAACGTAAACATGCATTGGGTGAACCTTCATACAAAAACAACAATTCTGCTACATGTTGGATATCACTGCATGCACCAGAGTGAGAATAATCATTCTAGGGCCAATATTAATGGTTAACTCTAAACTGATGACCTGTCTATGGACAATTTGGGGTATCATATTTTGCTGCGGTTTCATGAGCACACACAATTTTTAACTTTTCCATGTTGGGTGTCTATTTACTCAGCATAATCTCATCTTTTATATTTTACAAAAAATGGGTATTATAAAATTAACTTAAGTTAAATTTTTACTGAAATTTTGGGTTTAATAAGGCTTCAGGCCTAGCCAGATCAATCAGTCCATAGCAACCTCCCCCAGGCAGGGCCCGGGGTAAAAAGAGAACCTTAACTGGCCCACCCCGAATATTTATGTCCTCTCCCAGAATGCACCACTGGCATCTATGTCTCCCTGGCTAGTGATTGGCCAGGGAGACATAGATCTTCATAAAACTCTGTTACTGGTTGCTCTGCTCTGTGACAAGGATACACCAAGCAGCAGGCAGATGCAAACAATAATAGATTGCTTAGGGGAAACCAAATGAACATAGACTATTAGCTCAGTATCAGACTGAATACAATCTGACAACTACATTTAAATAGGCACTCCTGCTTAACAAGGTGCTACACCAAAATAATGTTTTTTGCCAAAATCCTGTACTTTGTTTTGCTACCCCATCTCCCAGACCAGGTGGGCTTTATGCCCACCAGAGAAGTCAAACCGGGTTTTAAATGCTCTCTACTTTGCCATTTGGGGACTACCCCTTGTAGTCTGCTTTCCACAGACACTAAGAAGGCCTTAGTGGGGTTGACTGGTCATTTTGCACCTCACTCTGGAAACTATAGGCTTGGGCCTCTATCTGCATTTTTGGATACAGTCACTATACTTAGTCCCCAGTTTTGCTGTAGCATATTGTATACATTGTACAGGTGTGCCATTTCACAGGCAGGTTTAGGGCATCCCCCAAGCACGACATTATAAAAACAGCTGCTCCTCACCAAACGCTATCTTTTTCAACATTTTTTGCATTGGTACAGGTAGTGTTCAACTTCCCATGCCCTTTGTTTTACAATCCCTTGCCTATTAGCCCTAAAAATGGCCAGAATTTATTTGAAAGATTCAGCTACTATTGACTTAAATGAGGTTTGGATTAACATTCAGAATTTAGGAGCATTTTAGCGACCCTCCCTCGAACCAAACCTAGGTATGTTTGGCTTATCCCTAATTCCCCTCTGTGAAAGTACAGGTAAATGGGACCCTTTCCAAATCACCAGGGCTGCCACAATCTCCTCTTATGTTCATTTTAATGATAGATCCATTCCTCCAGGCAGTAAGGGCCAACCCTGACATCACTAGCATCTGTATAGGCCCCTGTGAACATAGATACCATAGATTCCCCAGATACCTCTAATCCCAACCTACTTGAAGAGTTCAAGAAATGCAGGTCTTGTCAAACTTTCACATTGTCTACCAACAATTGGAAGCCTTGCACTTTCTTCTTCCAAAGCGATGCTAGCTAGAGTCCTACAAAACTCCCTTCAAGAGGGCCACCTCCTAAGGATCACTTCTAAATGTTTGGCTTAAACGTCCCTCCCCTGCTGCAGAGGATATAAGAATGACCCGAATACTTGGTCCAAGGGCACATTCTCTTGGGCAGGAGGATGCAACATATTTAAACAGAACATTCTTCCCAAACTTCTGTACCTTTTGCAAGTTTTACCAATTTTCATCCCATCAAACTAATAATTAGTGGGAAACCCAAGATATTATCACAAGCAGAGTAGGACAGAGGCATGTCTCTCCCAGGCTCAAGGCTCTACCACACTGCATATCTTACCAGAATAGTGGACTGGTGTGGACATGCTAAAACCAAACTAAATCTCAAGTGGAACAGACATTTTTGTCTGTGCCTCTCACTGTACTTTCTGGGCACAGAACTACCGTTACTTTTACTGTCAAACAACAGCCAACTATTTGGCCTACATGGTCCATAGCTCAGACTACCTTTAGTGAGGGGGGATGTTTTGCCTCATCCCTTACTGCTAACCCAATTCATAGGAAGTCTGTCTTTCCTTCCAGACTGTGACGTACGCCCGGCCCGAACCCGTTGTACATCAATCACACGTGACTATACGCAGTTCTGAAACGAGCGTGGCGTCACAAGGACGTGGTGATACCACTTTCAACCTCGCCCTGCACAGAGATTTCCCAGCTCACAGGACAACAATTTCAGACCAGCAGACTGAGAGCGATTGTCACCAAGGTTAGTTAACACCGCAGTTAACTCTTTACACACCAAATGTTCACTGCCACAATGCACTTTAACAGAAGTACGCACTGATCTCAGCAAGTACTGCGACACTTCAAAAAACTTAAACAAAGCCTGTGACACCACTGTCCTCTCAGACAAGAATATGACAGGTATCACTATACAGTAGCGCTCTTTACAGAGGCAAGGATACTTTAAATTCGCATTTAGAGTGGCGTAGAGATAAGCTTAACAATTTTTAAGATCTGCCTTTAATAAAAGAAATGGTGCAAAAAAATATACAGAAAAAGATATTAATGAAGAGAGACAAAATATATAACTTCAGTAAAATAAAAGGGAATACAAGGTGAATACTTAACAGTCCTAGATGACTTCTGACAGGGTCCAAAGTTCAATAAGCAAAAGAGAGGTCTGAAGGGCTCTTCTCTAAGCAAGACTTGCACAGATGATGCCCAGATATTAAAGGGTAACTCTTCTGCGATGTTACGACTTCTTAATCTTACCAGAGTTCCTTTCCTTGATATTACAAAACCTAATGTAATATCTCTCTAGCTGCCTCGGCTGCATCTTTTTGTTAGTTCTCTAGGGGGTGTCACATAGCCGGCCCCTAGGGCAGTGCTGGGAGAGAGAGCAGGAGGGACAAGCTTTTACAATTTCCTCCTCTGCTCCTCTCAAACGGTTAAATGAATAACTACGAGAATAGTTGCGTATACCTATTTAATACTGTCTGGTAACCCCTAAATTATGATGTGTCATGCAGTTACCTTTAGATTGAAACTAAACATGCCAGAGATATGAATGATGGGGGGCCAAGAAGCTAAATGTCACCAGTCGGACCCCGGGGGATTTTAGTCTATATGTTCTTGGTATGTCTGTTTCTGTCTCGACGAGACACAGCTATTTGTGCGCTTAATTTTACAATATCACTGTCCAATGCTGGGTCACCTGGGTCATTAACTCTACCAGACCTGCTTGTGTTTATATCAACTTGTCAACTGGTAATAGATGAGTGTCTGCTTGCATGCTTTTAATTAGGGGCAGCCATAAAAGCTTTAGAGGGTTATTTGGCGCTCTCACTTGTTAAGTAGTGCTGGGGCAATGAAGATCACAGCCCAGTTTAGCAGAGAAGCAGATCTCTGTTTTTGGAATGTGGAGCAACCTGGCAAATTACTAAATCAAGGCCTGCATTTGTTTTGAACTGGGGGACAAGAGAACGCTATATTTAATATTAATAGACTCAAACCTCATTATCATCACACAGACATCCAGGAATTTGTAACAGTGAGAAACTCTAAAACATAGAGCCTTACATTTCATAAAACGCACAGGCTGGCATACTGTTCTTGGACCTGGATCTGTTAAACCTAGGACAATAGCAGTAGAGACATCTTGCAGGTCAGTTTAGTGCACCAAATCACTGCATTGAGAATTGCACCAAAACACCACATCCCCTTTTTTACCTAAGCTTGTTCACTCCAATCAGGTCAGCTTTTTTTCTGGCAGTGGGAACATTATACAGCTGGACCAACCAAAGCAAGTGGTGGAGTGGATAACCAAGCCTTCCTCATCCTAAGTGATTCAATTGACAACTGGCATGGGGTCCAGCAAGCATGGGTAGGATGTTATATCCCTTTCATGGCACACTGGGCAAACTTAAAGGATATTTAAACCCTCAGTGGTTTTGCATATTGTAATGTTAGGGGAATCCAGCAGGATCGCAGGACACAGGCTTTGCAAATAAAGTAATGTTTATTAACTGAAATAGCTTCACAGCAGCAACATAACAACACAGGTCATCTTCACTGACCAGCTGGCCAACTCAAACAGCAACTCTTCAATACTTCAAGCATTTGCTAGATACATGTAAAAACATTTTTAAAAAAGTTACAAAAAAGGTTTAAAAACTTACCTGTGTCTCTGCCTCACGCTCCCGCCTCAAGATCTGAAAAATCTCGAGAAAGAATAATGGGGTGGGCGCAAGCGCAGTACTGATCTTCGGCCAGTAAGTCAATGGAGGCAGCGTGCACCGCACAGACTCTATGGGACAGGAAGTGCCAGGAAGAGAGAGGAGTCAGTGTTAGATCGGAGACCGGCACCAGCGCTGGAGGGACTACTGAAAACTACAGGAAAGAAGATGATCGGATCAAGATAAGTCCTTACACTAGCATGGAGGGGGGGGGGTATCCTTTAATGTCACTTTAATGACAGCCGGAATGGATGCAGGATAGGGTACAATGCTGGAGTTGGAGGTGCTGCCCTGTGTCCTGCACCTTGGTGACAGTAAAGGTGCAGACACCTCTTCCCTGTTCTCCTCAATGGCCTCATTTAGTGACTTCATGGAACCACCAGCTACCTCCAAGTGCTCTGCAGCCCCTTCATTGGCCCAGGCAAAATGCTGCCACTTTGTTTTGCAGCTGGTATGCCTATGGAGCCACACTGTGCCAGAAGCTCTGGAAGCTCTTTCAGGACAGACAGGCCAAGAGTTGACTGACCCCAGCCATCTTGTGTCAGGCCAGGTCATATGTGACAATGACACCAACCTGCTGGCCACCCTTTGGCTGGGAAAGTTTGCATACACATACCTTTCCTGGCACATGTCCTGAACATATGCCAGTGCAGTGGTTCCTGGACTTTCACACGTGCAGTGAGAGTGGCAACCCAGAAGATCCTCCAGCTGGAAGTGTTGCCTTTCGAGTAAGGAAGTATAGAGAAATTAAAGGCTCAACCAAGTATATACTATTTAAGAAATAATAGTAACAAGAAATAGTAATGAAATAAACCTTAAGTACACACTTAAAGAAAGTAATTTTAGAGCCCAGGACAGAGACATTTTTTGGGGTTTAGTGGCACTTTATATAACTAACACTTCATTGTGGTATCCAGGCTCTGTTTTTTTAGTAAGTGGATGCATTTTTAGCATCCCAGCAAAGTTTCCTTTTTTTGTATAATGTATTTACATAAGTGCTTAATAATTTACATAGGAAGGCATTGTTAAAAATGCAATGTTGAAATCTGTGAAATGAAGGTTTTAGCTCAGTGTTAATTGACAGGGTAGTTAGCAGGAACATCTATTGACTTAAATGTTAAACCTATGTAAACAGACAATGTCACAACATTTTAAAAATTCCAGCAGGCTGTGTTGAAAAGTTGTGGTGGCAGCTGTGCTTAAGCCATTAATTCCAGCAATTTGACAGGCCAATTTCCTGCAACCTTTGATAAAACTTCCATTTGGTAGCACATTGACCTGTTATGTGTCCAGCTATTTCAGTCATGTGTTTGAACCCCTAGAAATTTTATTAAGCTCTCTTTTACCAAGCCTATGATCATCTTTTAGAAAAGCCTGTAGTTATTTGATATTGAAACATTTAGCATGATTTGAAGGACTAAGTAAATTTGTTTTCAGCTGAGGAAATACTTTTTGATTTCGAAGTAGCAAATATAATTGGAGAAAAACTTTACTTAAGTTCATTATCACTATACTATCTCACTATTTCTCACTATACAGAGAAATTGCACGTTGACAATTGGTGGTAGGATTAAAAATGAAACTAGCTTTAAAAGGTTTAGCCAACTCAAATTTGGAATTTCAGCTCTTGGTAGATGTTGTTAATTGTTTTTTAAAAGTCAAGGGATCTTTTAAATACATTGCTTACCGTACCTTTCTTTTATGGGTAGAGTTGTCTTGTTAAAAATTTATTTCCTCTCTTCTAAATTATGGTTTCTATTAAAAGGTCAGTCATCTCAAAAAAATTTAAATTTTTCAAAGATGTTGGAGAGATAAACCACCTGACAAGCTCGAATAGTGAAACATCTAATCTTGAGTTCCAGGGCCTTTTTTAATGTTATCGGGAATGCAAATAAAGGAACTGGAAAATTATAAAGGCGGACAGTAACAGAGTAGGGAATTATGTCTATTGAGCACCCAAGATATATAAAGAAGGCAGTGGCTTACACAGTCTATAAGGCTTCCCCCCCCCATTACTACAACATTATTACTACAACATTATTTTTAGGTGGACTGCACATGCAGTCACACTGGGACAAATTCATAGAGTAATGACATTTATGCAACCTCATTCTTCAAATACTGGTTTGTATGCCTGACCTTATAAATTAGGATAGATTTCACAGATCATTAAATGCTTTTAAGGAGGCACTCCCAGTTCTGTCTCTATATGGTAAGCAGCTTCACGCAGAGAACATGGTGCCATAATTAGGGACAAAGCCCAAGACAGCACCATAAACTAACTGCAGCATCTCTGATTCTACATAATGTTTTACAATTAAAAGGAAAGTGTTCTTCTGCAGTAGACAAATGCTTAAAACTATGATGGTCCATGAGATCTGTTTATTCCATGTCATTAGAAATACTTTGCAGAAAAACATGATCAACACATAAAAACCTTAACTAAATGTTAATGTTGATATTGACATCTTCAACTCATGCTGTATATCTCTGTAATTCTAGCAGAATGATAGCCATGTTTATGCTTTCTTCCTACTTTGTTTACTGACTTGTGTAAATACCCTTTCCTAAATTCCTAAATGTAAGCAACAATATACAAAGCAAAAATGCTTTCAACTGGAATTTCAGCCAAATTTATTTTATTTTTTTAGAAAGGAAAAGATTTAAAATTTTTTTGGATTGTTTTATTGATGTGTATGTCTCTATTGGCTAACTTTCCCCTTACTTTCTGTCCAACAAGTAGAAAATAAAAGAAAATCACCCTAAGATTGGGGAAATGCTATCTTTACCACTTGTCACCTAAAAGTACAATCCCCATTCGAAGATTTCCCCTCACGTAATGAGTGTGACAGCATTAACATTTCTGAATTCACACTTTCTTCCAGTACAGTAGGTATGGTTGTAGGGACAACAACAGCAATTACAATTTGATATCTCACTTGAGTCCCACTTATAGTCACATAGTTACCTAGTATTTGAAGTTGAATAAAGACACAGGTCTATCAAGTTTAACCCCTTCATGACTGAGGCCCTTTTTTCATTTTTTGCACCCATGTTATATTCCACATTTTAGACTTTGTGTGTGTGTGTGTGTGTGTGTGTGTGTATGTTTGTGCGCACTTGTGTATGAGTCCCTGTGTGGTCTAGTCTTTAAGAGTACCTATACCCCTGTATGTTATGGTCTCTGAGGAAGGTACCTACATTTTTTAATAATTCAATACTCTCATCTGATACCACTGCTTGTGGGAAAGAGTTCCAAAGAGTAACCGCTCTAACTGAAAAGATACCTATGCCCTTTGTGGCTAAATCGTTTCTCCACCAATTGTAGGTGGTGGCCTCTAGTCTTTTTAGGGAGTTTACAGTAAAAAGTTTACTGCTGATGTTGCCATCACCATTAAATATTTTGTACTTTAGAGTCATGTCCCCTTTTCGCCTCACTTCCAGCATGAACCAGTTTAAATTTAGCAACCTTGTCTCATAGCTTTGGTCCTCCAACCCCTTAATTAGTTTAATTGCCCTTCTCTGTTCTCTGGAGTCTCTCCAGCGCAAGGACATCCTTTCTGTGGATTGGTGACCAAAACTGAACCGCATACTCAATATGAGGCTGAACCAGTGATCTATAAAGTGGCAAAACTATTGCTTTGTCTATACATTACATCCCCTTTTTAATGCATGATAGTACTCTGCAAGCTTTGTTTGCTGCAGCCTGGCATTGCATCCTATCGTTCAATCGGTAGTTGACTATGACCCCCAAATCTTTTTCCATTTCTGGCTTCACTAGTGGAGTATCCATTAATGTGTATTCTGCATGCCTATTTTTAACCCCAAAATACATTACTTTACTTTTTCAACATTAAACCTCATCAGCCATGTAGTTACCCACTCCCCTATTTTAACCACTTTAAAAATATTTTGGGATGGAGTTTCACTTTAAAAGAAATACGGATGTATATCTCATTTACAATACAAATACATTGCTTACTTACAAACAAAGAGGTTACATAACCATGGACAACAAATTTATCACATTGATGAGTTGTACTTGTGACGTTAGGGAGGACTCAATAGCAACAAATAGTTTTTTAGTCACTGCACCCTTTTAAAGTATGTAAAATCTCAAGGTACCCCAGTCTAAAATGTCATAGATTTTAAGGGGTACCATACACAAAAACACTCAGAAAATGGCTTTTCCACTCCACATTAAAGTGCCCCCTTCAAATCAAGATCTTCCCCTTCACATCAGTCAACCTTTGCATCAGGAGCCCCCCTTTCACATCAGAAGCCCCCTCTTTCAAATCAAGGCCCCTCCCCCTTTCACATTAGTGTTCTCCCTTTACATCAGCAGCCCCTTTCACCTCAGTCTTCATTCCCCCTTCACATCACAGGCCTCATCAGGGTGCCATGACACCCTGGTTGAAAAAGGTTGCTATAGATTATTTATATCATCTATGCAAAAATATGCAGTTAGCAAAAGTATATAGAATCAAGCACTTCTAAATGTAAAAGTTTGCTCTATTGTCAGTTTTAAAACAATCAAACAATAAAATACAAAATAATAAACATTTTACTTTTCCTGGGGACAAGACATGGTTAAATATTAGACACAGTTGTCATGGGCATATAGAAGGTGGAGGCAAAGAGGGGTTTCGAATAGTTACATTCCAATCAGTAAAAATAAATGTATCCCATATAACTTCATGCAAACATCATTGCATCATTCTAACCCAGGTCAGGAGCTGTACAACAAGAAACTAGCTGATCCTGGCAAGGGAGTGTTAGTTAGGCCACCAAAGGTTGTGTACCTACAAGCTCCAGCAACCCATTCCTGTCTACATGCACATTAGCAATGGTTGGTGTTGTGACTACTGACATCTATTGGCAGTGTGTGTTGCTGTACTTGGTAACTCCCTCTGGTCGCCCCTTCTATTAAGTGCTAGATAGTACAGTCTTAGACATATCCTCCTTTTTATCCAGTTTTCTCAGTTAGTCTTAAAGTGGACCTTCACTCTAAAATGTTTTGTTTCCGGCAATCCCCTCTACAAGCTTACAAAGTTAATATATTTTATGTTTCTTTGTTTACATTCTTTAAATTTTTTTAGCCCACCCCATCCCCTGCCAACATTCTCATATATGCTTATAAGATGTGTTCCTGCTACCGAAGACTCCTAGGATATCCCAGGAAACTGCATAATGCAGGGACACAGAGTGGCTGGAGGCACATCATTGGGGGCAAGTGGCCCAAACCCAGAAGAGACAGACAGCTCCTAATAATGTCAGAGGAGGTGATGATGTGGGACCAAATCTCTGGCAGTGGAGCAGCTGATCACAGCAGGACAATGCTGGATTGCTGGGCAGGTGAGCATGTTTTCTAAAGATAACCCCATAAACCAGGTATGAAGGGGAAAGGAGATAAAAACTGGAGGAGGGGTTCCTCCTTAAGTCCTAATAGCTGTCACTAGGCTGGGAGGATCATTGTCTTTTTGCACTTTAAAGGAATGGGTAAACATCCTTTTGTACTGCACTCTGAGAAGTAAAACTGCATTGGATTCAATTTCTGTGTCTTTCTAGAGAGTTAAACTGCCTGTGGATTGTGCTGAATCAGCAGGTAACCATACTGTCTAAACAGATCTATATCTATGGAGGTATGTCAATGTATAAAGCAGCATTTGAAACAGAACAGTGGGTTCTCTGATCGTGACAATTAGGGATACACCAATACCGATACTGATACTGGTATCAGTGCTGATACTGACCAATTGGGCGAGTACATGAGCCGCTTCTGGCTATTTGATTGGCTGGGAAGCTGGCTTCATGCTGCCTAACAACAATGCGGGCCAGGCTGGCTTCCAGAAGAATAAGGAAACCGGGAGGCAGGTCAGGTGATTCTTGATTGGCCGTGAACCTGGGCTCATGCTACGGCGAGATGCCGGTATCAGTACTCGTACTGAAAAAACAGTATCGTGAATCCCTAGTGACAATGATGGAGCATGCCTGTGCAATGTGTGTTGAAACAACCACTTGTAGTCCTCATCAGTAGCCCATGTGATAGGGTGACACATCTGGAGCAAAATTAAGAGACATGGATTCCCTTATCAAAGTCTTTGATGGCAGGATCTCCAGGTATCATTTGAATGAAAGATGTACAGTAGATTTTAAAGAATTGAAAAATACTTTAATTGCTTTAACATGACACCTTGTCACCAACTTGAAAAAAGCACAGAACAATCAAGTATTGAAATGCTTGTAGTGGATTCCTTTCCTCCTCTCTCCTTAAACTGTATAACCCTCTCCTCCTCTGGGGGTGTCTAATTACTGTCTGCGCTGACCCATCTCCAGTCTGCCTTGAAAGCTGAAATCAAATATAGGCTGTTCTGAAAGCATGACATTTAGAATGTAATTGGTAGTTGTGGTGAACAGTTTATTTTCTTCAGATATAAGGGTCTATTATAAGGGTGAAGAGTTTGGAGAAGGCAGGAGAAGTGAACAATCTAGGACAACATAGCTAAACTGAAAAGTGAGCTGAGAATTTTTCCGAATCGGCTATGTTGGCCTAGATTGTTCACTTCTCCTGCCTTCTTCAAAGTCTTCACCCTTTTGTGAATGGACCCTATAGTCTTTTAGAATTTGGTTGCACAGTTTGCTCCCTATATTGCCCAATTTGGCTTTTATATATAGAGCTGTACTATCATAAATCAATGTACCTTCTGAGTTCAGCTATAATAAAATGCTATTTCTGTCATAACAACTTTGAATAGACTTGCTTCTAAACAGTCACTTTCATTATTTCTATCCCTTCCTCATTTTGATGGGGTCTTTAAGAACAGAAGCTAACCACTGATGACATAGCGCCAGTCATCACCACCACCGTTGACTGGTCCAGCACAGCCTGCATGAAGTCTCTCTAACACACCCCACACTGCTTATCCCTTAAACTTTAATTATGCCCGAGGTATGGAAAGAACCAGTACTTAACCCCCTACATATTGCACAGGCCTACCACTACTACTAGATTTACTCATAAAACACCATACCGTAGTCTGTACCGCCGTTAAACCCCATCTGGGAATTTGCACAGACCTAAAAGTTGCTTTTTGTTACTATATTAGATTATTAAGTGATAACTCCACCTCCTGAGCAACCACCTACTCAAATACACACAGTACTATACTCCTTAAATCCCACATTCCTCGTTTTGTAACTCTGGTCAGTATTACACAGCCTTTCCAGCAGCCCCATTTTTTCTAGTGAGTAAGCTGTAGTCATGGTAACCTCCAGCAGTCCAGCAGAGTACAACTTACCCATAGGAAAAAACAGGGCATCGTACTAATGGCACCATTTCTGGATGGAGGATTAAGGTAATAATGAGCAGATGTGCTACACTCAGGGGTTGGGTGGAATTGATTGAAGGACAGTTACAATAAAGGTTTATTTATCATTTAAGCTTTGGAAGGAGTCCATGGAGGTGTTCTCTTTGAGTTCTTAGAAATCTGTGGGTCCTCTACCACCTCTGTGTAAAAAGCCTCATTCAATGTCAAACCAAGCAGAAATGCTAATCAGCGTAAACTACCGTAGATTCTTGATATACAGTATTTGTGTGGAGCGTCCAGTAGGGGGTGGATGAAACCAATGATGCCTGATCATCAATGCCATCATGCAACCCTTCAAGCACTGGGATGGGCAGAGTTTTTTTATAGCAACTTCTCAATTTAATTTACCTTTTGTGAGTAGACCAACTCTATTTACCTTGCCAAAGTAGGTTAGCATTTTACACAAACAGTGCAAATAACTAACAAAGTCTCATACAAATATTACATGTACTCTAGGATTTAGAGCTTCTGTAAAAAAGGAACATGCTTAACCAGTTGACATCCGCGGTGTTAAACCCCCTTCCCATCCAGGCCATTTTTCAGTATTCAGACAGCAACAAACCTGTATGGTATGTTTGCATTCAATTGTACGTCTTTGTCAGTTCCTTCCTTGGGATCACAATGAGTTTTGGCTTCCTTTTCGATTTGTAAATGCCAAGTTTTTGTGTACTGAAGACATGGACTTCATTTGTGTTCTTGATATGCAAGGGAATTTCTAGAATGTTTTATTATTTATTACTTAGAATTTAGCAATAAAGTACAGCGGCAGAATATATAGCATCTAATGGAGTTATTGCATGTTCAAAATGGTAAATCAATTGTTTAGGTTTATTGAGAATAATGTTTCAATATGTAAATTGGTTCGTTGGCAATATTTCACTTTCAAAAGATTTTTATTACATTTTCCAAGAAAAAAACAACTACGGTATAAAGTTACAAAGATGCACATATTTGTATAATTAACATTCACTGTCATACAATAAAGCGGTTTTGTACAAAGTTACGGTTATTGACCAGCACACTGAGCCCGCGGCCATGTAGGGCAATAAATGGGCATTTGCAATATTTCAGATGTGTTGTGTACATCGGGTGAGCTGTTTTGTTGTAAAGGCTTCTGCAATGTGATCTCTTTACCATATTTTCCTGCAGTGCCTTGGAGTCTTACTCCTGCTACCTTAGGGTTTTTCTGAGTATCCCCAACTCTCCTAGTTGCTCTTATTGTAACATACAATAAACAGTTCAAACAACCAATCAGATTATACCTTGTGCTTTTACTGGGTAGAAGGAGAGAATGAAGGGACAAATCTGATTTTTTAAAGACATTACTGATGGCATTTTACACAAGTAAAAGCAGACCACGTTCCTTGGCCATAAGGTATTATTAAGATTGAGAAATGCTACTTTTTATGACTCATCCTTCTCTTTTCTCTAAAAGCAGAAATGGATCATTGAAGAGAAAAGGAAAAACACAAATGACCATAAAATAATAATTTAGCATTTACTGTGTCTTTCTCTTCATCATTATTACAACATTATGCATTCCTTATATATCAAAGATTACAAAATACATTATATGCAACCATGTATGCTGCCATACAGTACTGTTATTTGGAATTCTTTCACTGCCAAAATCCAGTTTCAGGTTTTCAAAACAGACCCCATTGCACATTCATAAAAATGCAACTATTGTTCTTTTTGTAAATTTTGTTGGACAGTTCAGTTTCCATCTTGCACACATTTGTTACTTTTATTAAAAAAATAACAGCAAACAATATCTACCACCTTTATGGGAGACCCGAAAATTGCATACTGACTGCCGTAAGTTGAAATCTGCCATTTCTCATCACACCCTCTTCAAAAACTACAATATAAATTGAAAAAGCTGAAATACATTATTTTTACATATTTCTATGTTTGGTAGGTATTTTAAGCCTGGATAGTTAGTGTGCATTCACATTTAAGAGCAGCTCTTTTTTTCATAACCTTGCGTGACTGCACATGATTTGATCAGTTGACCAGTAATTATTCACTAATAGCAAGAGAATATTAAGTATGCCACTAACAGGGTTATTCACAAAAAGGTGAAAAGTTTGGAGAAGGCAGGAGAAGTGAACAATCTAGGACAACATAGCTGAATTGGAAAGTGAGCTAAATTGGAGAATTTTTCCAAATTAGCTTTTTTGGCCTAGATTGTTCATTTCTCCTGCCTTTTTCAAACTCTTAATTTTTTTGTGAATAACCCTTTAAATCTTGAATTTCTGCAGATAGAGCTTGTATAGAATAGAAGACTTGTAGGCACATACTTATTTAGCTGTGTAGCTTCAAATTTGGATATTATCAACCTATGAACCACTTACTGACATATAGTCAAGAAAATAGGGTAACAGAATTGATGAAATTGGAAGACAAGTCAAGAGTTGTAAAGTGCACTGTATTTATGGTCAAGAACTCTGTTTACATGTGATAAAAACAGGCTGGGCTCTTTATCGTTCATCATATTAATATCAAAGCTATATTCCAGTGAAACAGAACTTCAGCCTAGAATGACAAGATAGAAATCAATTGACCACTAAGACAACTTTTGTTTCAATATTCATCTTTATTGTAGAGAGTGTGTTGCCCCAGCAGTACTTCTTTTCCTGAAATTGATATCCTTAGTCTGATGGGCAGCACCTTTTAACCTACATCCTCTGAGCCAAGGTCATCCAGGACCTGTCCCAGCCTGTAACTGGTCAGTGAAAATAGAATCAGTCCAGTGATGAGCTCATCTCTCTGTCCCTCTGCTTTCTCTTCCTATCAGCATACTTCTTGTCAGTGCATGAACTGACTGGCTCCTTGATGGAGAAATCTTTTTTTTCTTCATGGCTCAATAATAAATATTAAGGGGTTGATTTACTAACCTTATAAACACGCCACGAACAAGTATACACCTCTGTAGTGTGTTCCCTCCCAGCATGATCTATTGGTGGAATCTAGACACCTTTGTAGTGTGTACACACCCAGCAGGTGTGTTGTGCAAAGCCCTGCATGAATTGCAAGTGATGTTGTGTAAATTAGCTCTACATTGTGTTGCTTGCGTTGATTAATGCAGGAATGTAAATGCATGAGCTAACCATTTTTGTCTAAACTGTGAAGCAGCATTGTATATGCATCATGTGCATGATTTTTCCATATATGGCATTAGTGGAAATATGCTTTTAGAGACTTTTTGGTTGATAATTACGTTTTGCAGTGTAAAAACACACGCACCTAGTGCGTGCGTGTGTTTAGGTTAGTAAATCAACCCCTAAGTGTCACATAAGCATGTGCTAGCCAAGCATGATCAAGGGGCCTATAGAGGGGCATTGTCTTGCACTGAAATGACCAAACACTGCAGGAATATATGTTCTCATATAGTGGTCTCACCCTTTCAAGGTAATGCTATTTTTAAGGGATACTTTTGGTCAAGACTACCAATTGTTCCTGTTAAAAAGGTGACCAAAGTTGGAATGAGTTAATCTCATAGTGTAACAGACCGGTTACCTTCAGGTTTATATTAACCTCCCTGGCGGTAATCCCGAGTCTGGCTCGGGTTGAATAATGCTAGGAGCGGTAACCCCGAGCCAGACTCGGGGCTGCAGAGAAAAGTGACACTCACCTTGTCCCTGCGATCCCGCGGCGTCCTCTGCTGTACGCGGCCCGAAAATGAAACTAAAAGCCGGCATCTGACTTTTAGTTTCGTTTTTGAGCGTCACAGCCGGCGGGAAATTCAAAAGTGAAAAGTTGCAAACCTGACTGATCGTTTCTGGAGGTTCAGCGAGGTAGTGTGGAGGGAGTTTGCCCAGCGTCTACTTATTTACATGAACGCCGGGCAATTGAGTTTCGCAGCTTAAGCCGACAAGGAGGAAGGATGCTCCAAGCCCAGAACGGAGGACAGGTAAGTTTGTTATACATAGCACAGCTGCATCGGCATGCATCTGGTTTATCATCTGTAAAGCTGCTTGAAACGGACGGGGCTCACTTGGAGAACCTACCTCTTATCTGCATCTATGTTTCTTATTATATTTACCACTATTATTATACTGCTACATCTACTTGTTATTACTTAATTAAATATTATATACAGCTTAATTTACCTGCAAGTGATTGTGTTATCTCTCGTTGCACATTTTGAAAAAGAACCCTAAACCTTTTAGTGATAAAAGGCTCCTTGTACTGCTTCTTCCTCTCACACTCCAGCCCTGCTATACGGAGACTGCAAGAGGCTGATACCAGGTCAGATTCAGGTATCCTGCTTTCATTTAAAAGATCAATTTAATGATGTATTACTGATTACAGAGCTGCATCAATTTATGTCTTCTATATCAGCTTGATCTGAATTCAGAAATTTTGTTTGTAAGAACATCTGGGGCTATTTCTGGGGCATTCTCTCTCTCGTGAAGCAAGCTACTCATCAGACGAGCACATTTTCACTTACTCCAATCCAATCCACGGAAGGGAGAGCAATGCAAATTTACTAAGCACAATCCATTTCAATCTGAAAGGAAGAGACACTTCAAGAGCAGATTATGTTGCATTTTATACAGTGGCTTATATCAGAAAGTCTGCAAATTAAAACATTTTTGCCTAATAATCTAGGATTGTCATAAAACATATGGGTATATGTGAGGAAATAATTAAAATGTCCTATCTGACTTGTTTTGAATTCTCATGAGTGGTTTCCTTTAAACATTTAACAGTTGTTATATTAACCTATTTCATCTTCTGACATAGTTGGGTCACAATGTATGTGAACATGTACACCACATGTATTTAATGTAATTACACAATGCTGCATGCACTAGACACGTGACACTGTGACCTTCTGTTTTGCAAGCCTCTGTGTGCATGACCATTCATAAGACAAGTTAAGGATTCTAAGTAATGTTTTTAACTTTTAAGAAGGACAATTTTAGGTCCTCTGCTAACTCTACACTAATCACAAATCATCCTGCACGAAGCCAGTATGTAATTTCTCCCATCTCCCACACATGAAAGACAACAAATTGGTCAGCAGACCTCATAAATGTCTCACATGAGGATGTAGTTCCTCCTTTTATGGTGTGCAATCATTAATATTAATATACAGTAGTTATTATAGGGATAATGCGTTCTTACTCTTCTAGGGATAAAAACTGGTGAAGACTATAACTTACAGTTACGCTGGGTTCACACCTAGGTGACAACGCTTTTGAGCGTTTCCACGCACGTTTTTGATGCACATTTCTGTGCACAAAAAAGGTGCAAAAACACAGCAAACATGCATTTTCAAGCATTTCCTACTGAGTCTATGGGGCCAAAACAAGCTGTAATATGCCAAAAAAAACTCATGTACTTTTTCCAGTGACAGGTGTTTTGCTTATTGCGACAAAAATGCTCAGATGTGGACAGGGCCATAGAAATGAATAGGATTTTTCGGGGGCATTTTTCTTAGTGTTTTTTTTTAGTGCAGAAAAAGTGTGACAAACCGCTCAGTGTGAACGAGGCCTAAGTCAATGCAGATTCAAACAGAACTCAAACATTCTTCAGATAGTTAAGGTGCCCATACACCTTACGATTATCGGACTAAACTTTTCGTTCGAAATCGTACGACGGCCCCATCCTGCCCCGATTATCGCAAGGTTCAATCAGCGGTAGTTAGAAAAAAACACCTGGACGACTTGCGGTAATTGACCGCAATTATTTTCGTTTGCGCATGCGCAGTGTTAATCGTACGACTTTTGACGGACGGAAACGCCACCAACCATGCGAACATCGTACGATCAACCAAAGTTTTCAAACATGCTTGACCGTCAAAAGTCGTACGATTGTACAGTACTATCGGTTGGGCACTCTATTCACACATTACGATTGTCGTACGAAAAGTCGATCGCATACGATTATCGTACGATAATCGTAAGGTGTATGGGCACCTTTAGAGTATACAAAATCCACATGGAATTATGTTACACCTGTAGCTATCCTGAATAGCCACCATGGTCCTTCTGTCTCCCTATCTGCAGATTTCTGCCATGGCACATTTAAAAGACAATCTGCCAGAAATTGTGGAAACATAAAAGAACACAACAGTTCAGATTCAAGTGTACATAAAGTTGGATTCATTTACTCATGTTGAATTGACTGCTACTTGCATCCCGAATACTCCCGGCCCAGGATTAGCTTAAAGGAGAACTATGACATGAGTGATTTCCACTCACCTCATAGTTCTAAGCCGACCTGTGACAATGAGACCGTCACAGGTCGGCTCAGTAGATCGGGAGGTGAGAGAACACATACCGGGTTCCCTCACCTCTCGATCCTGTCACGGCTCTCTGCCATGACAGGGGGAGGGGCTGGATTCCCCTCTCCGATCTGCCAGCGCTGACTGGCGGAATGGACGGGGGAGGGGGCGGGTACAGCTGGCTCTGCCTCTAGATAGGCAGAGCCAGCTGTCACTCACGGAGCTGGGCGGATCCCGTCATCTAAGTCGGGATCCGCTCCAGGTGTGGCGTCTCAGTATACCGCGAGCTGTAGCTCGCGGTATACTGAGCTTAGGGTAACGGGAGGACGCTAGTTTGTGTCCTCCCGTTACCCCAAGGAGAACTATGGGGAAAAACACTGACCCCATAGTTCTCCTTTAATTGGCTTTCTCAAAGGAAACATCAGCATATTGTGATACTGTGACTCTGCTTTTCTGAATGCCAGGTCATTCTGACAGACAATGCTTTCGTATTGCTACATTTTGCCCTCTCCTTTCTGCCTCCTGAACATTTGTATTGGACAGTCAATCATAGCAATGTTCCAGTGAGAATGGGGGAAGGTAGGAAGGATGAGGCAAGCTACCTCTGAAACTTTCAGACTCTTTAAAATATGCTTCACCAGTGATTCACATTGTCACCTGACACAAACCGATCAGCCAAATTAACCCCATTCACTAATTTATTAAAATAAGTAAAACATAATCCAAGTGTGCAGGAGCGTAACTAGAAATCACAGGGCCCCATAGCAAAATTTTGTATGGGGCCCCGTGATTTCTAGTTATACCCCTTGCAGAGCCCACTCGAGATCCCACCTGAGGGTGACCCTGCAGAGCCCATCATAGACTATCTATGGTGGGCTCTGCAGGATCACCCTCAGGTGGGCTGGTCGCACTCCTTACCTCCTCCGTCGCCGGGCCCGCCTTCTTCTTCATCACCGAGGCCGCCTCCTCCCCTGCTGCCGAGCAAGGGCCCGCCTCCTCCTCCACTGCCGGTGACGTCAGAGGCTCGCAACGTTGATAGAACACCGTGTCCAGCCTGCTCCCCTCTGCTGCTGCCTCTCATTGACTGTGGAGACAAACGCGCCGCTGCACAGATAATCTGAACAGTGGCGTGTTCGTCTTCAGACGCCAGTGAAAGCCAGCAGCAGAAGATCCCATAGCGACCCAGGCGGCCCGCACGGCATCTGGCCAGCCCCACTGTGCCCCGGGCCCCATAGCGCCCGCCTGGGTCGCTATGGTGATTGTTACGCCACTGCAGGTGTGCATTCTTGCTTCACCTGCTCTCTAGTAAACAATAGTTGAAGGAAAAAAGAAACAGACATCTTTACAGTGCATATTGTCCTCCGCAGACCTGCAACTAAATGAGACTAATTTTAGGAGGTGGGCTGTGGCATTCATGGTCCAGTTCCTACCCTGTCATTCTTTTTGACTTCTTTTTTTCAACAGAAGATGCATTGTAGTTACAAAGTTAACACTATGAGAATGTAGGAACCTGGACATGATGGTAAAAGAAAAACAGAAATCTAAGTCTGCATGAATGACAAACATTTTAGCAGTTAAACAAGAGGAATTCCCATTTTTCACTATTTGCGTCTACCTAGATGAAAGGTTATCTCACTGGGGCAGGAACTACCAGTGGTGCAGCAGGTGCACCGGTCAAGTGGCGGATGAGGGGGGGCCCCAGCAGTGCTGGTCCGGTGTGTCCGGCGGCGGTGGAGGAGGCTGGTGCCCAGCAGCGTCAGGTAAGAGAATCTGTGTGTGCAGGGAAAGGAATCCCGACCAGACCACCTGAGATCCTTCAGAGCCGACCATAGAGTCTCATATGGGCTGTGCAGGATCTCAGGTGGGTCTTGAGTCCAGTGTGTTACTAAGTCCATAGTCCAGTGCATTACTAAGTCCAGAGTCCAGTGCATTAATGAGTCCAGAGTCCGATGCATTAATAAATCAAGAGTCCAGTGCATTACTAAGCTGTGCATCTAGTGCATTACTAAGTCCAGAGTCCTGTGCATTATTAAGTCCTGAGTCCAGTGCGTTACTGAGTCAAGTGCGTTACTAAGTCCAGAGTCTAGTGCATTACTAAGTCCAGAGTCCAGTGCGTTACTAAGCCCAGAGTCCAGTGCATTACTAGGTCCTGAGTCCAGTGCGATACCAAGTCCAGAGTCCAGTGTGTTACTAAGTCCTGAGTCCAATTCATATACTGTTCTGCATCGCTGTATAATGTATTGCTGGGATTTGTAGTCCCCCTCCAGCCAGTGCTGTTCTGCTGAGTGTAAGCTCCACTGTACAGAAACTAATGTGACTGACTCAGTGTTCTCTGCACAGCACTGTGGTATATGTCAGAACTATATAAATGTATAATAATAGTGTGAAACTAGGCTACTCTAACTAGGCTAAACTAAGCTACTCTGGTGCGGAGACTCCTGGGGGTTAGGGGTTCTGGGGAAGGCATGCCTATGTCAATAAGAATGTAACTAGCATCTGCTGTCCTTGTAAGTATTTTACAAGCTTGGTAATTATTTCATTGATATTAATAAAAGCTCTATGCTTTATGAGAAAATAGAAAAATAATGCAAAGGCATGCTCTAGGGCAGGGATGGGCATACTCCGGCTGTGGTGAAACTACAAATAACTTAATGCATCTGTCTCTGGGAGTCATGCCTGTGACTGTGAGACTCTTGCAATGCCTCATGGGATTTGTAGTTTCACAACAGCTGGAGGGCTGGAATTTGCCCACTCCTGCTCTAGGGGAGGGAAGGAGACTAGTGGTTAAATTTAGGTGATGATGAATAAATGTTGTTAAATGTTAAGAAAAAAAAACATCTGGTAGGAATTATAGGGGGGCCCCCACAAAATGTGTGGGATCCCCCCTAAAATCCCTTACCAGACCCTTGATCTGAGCAGCATCCTGGCAGAGCAGGAAAGGGGGGCCCAAGATTGTGCCTCCCCCTCCTGCACCATACCAGGCTACATGCCCTCGACATGGGGAGAGTGCTTTGCCGGGGGGGGGGGGGTTCCCCTGGAAAAGCACCTTGTCCCCATGTCGATGAGGACAAGGGCCTCTTCCCAACAACCCTGGCCCTGTGGTTGTGGGGGTCTGCGGGCAAGAGGGCTTACCTGAATCATACAGTGGGCACACCCGTCTGATCCTGACAAATACCGGCACGAAATGACAGCTCCGACCCGAATGTCAAAAAAAGGGTGGAGTGAGTCGTGACATCGCGGTACTCACATCTCCATGACCTGACCTTGCTTTAATGCCTTCTGCCCTGACTTTTGATGTATTATAATTGAATATGTCCCTGTTTAACCCTTTAGCTTAGATGCTCAGGTCTTGTTTTTCTCAACCAGTCTTTGGCTACCCACCTCAATTACTCCAGTCCTTTGCACACTTTCACTCAGGAATGACCCCCTGTTGTAAAAGTGAGGGAAATCCCTGGTTGACCCCAGAACTAGTGTCCCTATTGGAAGATTTCCCTTCTATTCCTGTTCTGATAACAAACTAACCTGGACAAATAGAGAGAGAGTGAGTCTCGATAATGTAGGCACAGACAGGGATAAAAATGTGACAGATATTTTAGTCCCTTTCCACTCTATCCACAACTAAAAAAAAAGTTTTGGCTTTAGCTCTGAGTTAAGGTTTGGGGGCACCCAGGTACCAGCAATGCACATGAAGCATTCTTGATCAGTGGCCACTAAATGAATCGAGCCACACCTCATCAGATGTCAACTGGTGCAAACGTTTTCAGGGTGCATACCAAGACCAGAGAGACAGCCAGAAAATAGAATTATCAGAAGGAGGTCAGTAATGGCAACCTATATATTTCAGCACAGGTTTCATTTAACAGTTGATATTTAACCAATAAATAAAAACTGTTCTATTTTAAATATTTAACTTAGTAAACTTGACCTACTTTCTTTTTTTCCATCAATAGGCCAATCAATATTTTCAACAGAATGCACAGCAGATTGTAAAATGTTTCACATTTTATGTGACTTGCCGAAGTATCTTGTTTATGCTATTAACTATTAATATGTAATGCATTTATAGGACATACCTTGCATGCCTAAATCATGCGTCACTGGAGACCTTATGGCTTTAAAGACAGATATGAATATTATGCTGTAAATTGTAGTACAGCTAATTTGTAAACTTTGCCCCCAGTGATCTTCTTTAAAACATATTAACAATAGACCATTTAATATTTACTACAACACTACTGTATTTGCGTTATGTGTAAATATACCTCCCAGCTTTGAGAAATATTACTACAAATGACAAGCTTACAGATCCCTACAGCCTTAAGGTAACTGAACCCCCAGTGTTTGTATTCTCTAAGACTCCACTGTAATAGACTCACATCTGTTACAAATAACTATAGTAATTTTTATCACTAGACATAAGCAAAATTGAGCATTTCCATTTTTTACATAAATCTGTAGGTTTCAGCAACATTTTACTGTCAGTTGGAGAGGCATAATTAAGGTGGTTTTTAAGGCTGCTGAGGGTTTATGAAAGCTGCTTTGCTATAATAAATACTGTTCCCCCTGAAATGCTAGGACTCCCTCCTCCTTTTCAGATCCACAGCCTATTATACAGAGTCATGGAGTACTCAATAGGGTTCTGATGACACTTTAGCCTATACACTTGAGATGGTGTCTACATATCGGACCACTAGGTCTCAGGGAACTGCTAAAAATTATTATATTTACAGCTCAGTGTGATTGGTTAAGTTCAAGATATAATAAATAAATAAACAAACAAACAAAATAGGGTATTAGGCACCCAGAGTGGATCATTTTTTACTAAACTATGTTCTATATGACAAATTTATTTTCAGTAAAAATCATGAAATGAAACATTTATAACTAGAAAATACAAGCAGACAGTGCAAACTTCAGTGTTCCTTTACATTGGTGAAAAAATACCCATTTATATTGATTGGAGAGAAGAAACAGGTGGTATTTAAGGGAAGAAGAATATACTGGTAATAACTGAAAAGAATGCCTGCAACTAGGATGGTCAGGTTAGTGCCCCCTTACATTGATGGTCATTACAGACAGCCGAAAAGGTCAGTGGTACCTGTTAGGGATGTTCAGATACCAAGTACCGTACTCGGTACAAGTACATATACTTTTCCAGCTCCAAGGCTAGACTAGAGAAAAATTCAAAAGTTAGGAGGCAGCTGACATTTTTAAGGTGGATACAGAGCTCCTGGGATTTGTACATCCCCATTTTAATGCATTATTTTTTTTAAATAAATACATGTAAGTGATACACCGATACCATTTTTCCAAGTACAAGTACTGATACTTGCCCAAGTACTCACAGACACAAGTACTGATACATTTTTGTTTATTGTCATGTGACAGTTTTTCTAAAACAATGCAGACTAATAATTTCAGGACAGTGGTGAAGTACCAGAGCCAGGTCCCAGCTGCAACCACTGCAACCCTGGTAGTTCTCATGAAAATGCCAAGTATCGGCACTGGTATCTAAACTGGTATCTGGACATCCATAGTGTCACTGGTTACCTGTGGCTTGGTTAGAGATGGTCTACAGGTTTTGCCAAATGACGTTGGTGCCAGAACTATCCCACCATCAGACGGGAGATCAATTTGCCGTTGCAAACTGCTTAAGGAACTCCTTGCAACCTCTGGTTAAGAAAGTAGAGGGCTATCTTTACTGACATTAAATTTCATGAAAAATATCAGCTAAAAAAGTCTGTTCCACCTTTCTACAAAAAAAAGCGTTAGACAGAAGAACATCCAGTGTAATGACTGGGATTTGGTCACACTATAAAAATTAGGCGCCCTACTCTTTGCATTCTAAAGAGCATCGCAATCTTGGCTTTCACATAGATAAGGAGATTAACAGATTTTTAAAGTTATAGCCAGAATGAATTATGATTTTTATATCAGCAAGAGAATCCCCCGTAAACAAAGTTACTTCAATGAAAATTTACATGAAAAAAGAATCAATTTAGACAAGTAGAAAGTTTGTTTGTTTGCCTCCAATAGCAGCTTCAAACATTGACTGATTAATTGACTGATTAGCCTGAGCGCAGCCAGCTTGGTGCTCTGTGCATTTGCTGAGTGGTAACTTGGATCCTGCTTCTGCTGACTGCAGTGAGCTCACATTCAAACCTCTGTAATCCCATGGTGAGCTTCTGTCAGTTCTTCTGTATGCTCCCAAATACTTTTAATAAAGCAGATTCAAAAGACATTCTGCATTTACCTTCAGTTGACAGCAACATCATGAAAAAATCCGACATAGTTTAACTTTTATAATTTAAAACTAGCTGTAAGCTGAAATTTCAAGGTAATTTTTCCTTAATAATTTATTTGCAGTTACTCTACATTCCTGTACATCAGCTGTATCTCTCTTGATTAAATGAACAAAGTACATACAGGCATTAGATGGAAACTGTATGTCTTCATTTTCCTTAACTATTGCAGATGAATATAAAACAAAAGTCTATATCCTACAACTGTTAATCTGCAGAATACATGCATGCTGTTCAATGATGAGATCAATGATAGATTGGATAAAAAATTTTTTAGCTCTTTATTCCAGGCCGAGGTCTCCCTTACTTCTTTGTAGTAGACACAATACCTAGGCATTATCTTTGTCATCTGAACCCTTTGATATTGCAAGTGTCAGATGATGTACATGGAGGCTGGCTTCACAGCTATGTGTTGTGGTAACACATGTTTTACTATGCATTACTGCAATAACCCACTGTGGCACATATAAGCATATAACCTGCATCGTAGTGCTTTGCCCTTATTCTTGCTAATCCAAAACTTGCTCTGGACAATTTTTATTAGACCTAACTTATTAACCACTTGAAGACCTTCAACCTTCCTGGCCAGGCCATTTTTTAGTATTCAGCACTCCGGTACTTTGACTGGCATTTATTCCGTCATGCAACGCTGTACTGAAATAAATTTTACACCATTTTTTGGGGGACAGATAGAGTTTTCTTTTGGTGGTATTTAATCACCACTGGGGTTTTTATTTTTTACTATATAACAAAAAGTACCCTACATTTTTTTTAAAAACCTGTTTTCCTATGAAATGTTAGGAAACATTTATTATCACCCCAATTTTTGGGTAAAATATAAAAGATGGGGTCAAGTCGGGTAAATAGACACCCAAGCTTTAAAATTGCGCGCACCCGCGAAATCGCAGAGAATGACCACACCCAAAATTGGCCATAGGCGATGCTTTAAAAGCTTTTACCGCTCATCAGTTTAATGTTATCAGTAATGAATAGCCCTAAAATTATTGCTTTCATACCGATGTTCGCAGCGATATGTAACATGTGCGGCACAATAGGCGGATTTGTTGTTTTCGCACGTTGCCGCATCCGACGCATGTTTGTATGTGGGGTGGGGGGGGGACTTTCAAAAAAATGTTATGTTATTTAAAAAATATATATTTTTGACTTTTTTTTAGCTTCTTTATTTTTTTACACTTAACTTTATTGCTATCACATAGGGGACTAATAAATCCCCTATATGATAGCCAATTCAAATAACAGGTCCTCTTTATGGAGACATCAGGGGTCTCCAAGACCCCTGATGTCACCTAGGGATGCCCAGAGAACCTGATGAAGCAGAGATCTGCTTCATCAGCTTCTCTCCGGCTTCTGTACTGGAGAGGGACAGGGGAATGCGGAAGCGATGTAATATACATCACTTCCTGCATTCGGGGACAGGAGATCAAAGGGAGATTGTGTACTGATATCCCTTTGATTTCCACTGACAGCCTCAGCCGCATCAGGCACAGCGGATCTCGGGACTGGCAGCGGCGGCGACAAGGATGGCGGCGATGGAGGTACAGGGGGTGCACACCCACAGCTAGCACAAGCGATCACGTGTCTCTAGAGACGCCCGATCACTTGAATGTAAACAGCCATCGCTGGCTGTTTACATGCTGACAGTTTCCCCACTTGTGTGTGCACTGGGCACCGCGCACGAGTAGGGGGAGCGGCAGGACGTCTTAAGATGCCCTCCCGCTCCTTCAAGGCTCCCGTCCGGCCATTCAGGAATGGCCATGGACAGGAGGTGGTTAATTCAGCTGTTGATTTACTAAATTCACTTTGCAGAAAATACCCAATACCCAATCACACACAAGGAAAATGAAAAAAAAGTACTATTGCTTACACATGATTGGATGATGGAAGTCACTAGAGCTTTATCTCATTCACTAAGCTAAGGGAAAAATCCCTTGCAAAGTGTAAATTCCTTTCAAAAGTGAACTTTGTGCCTTTAGTATATCAATCCCTAAAGGTCTGCAAATTATACAGCAGTGTATATTGGCCAGCAGCAGGATACCTTTAATAAGACAGAATTGGCTGAGATATACTATAAACAAGGAGTACAGGCAGGTGTTTTAATACAAGAAATTAAACACCACATATGACACAGCAGTATAAAGTTGGCCAGCAGCAGTATAATTTTAATGAGCAAGGCTAGGTCCAAATTTAATAGATACAAAGAGGGGGGCAGGGTTTAACTGCACAATTTTAGATTCTGTAGAGGATACAGCAGTGTAAAATTAGATAGCAGCAGGACATATTTAAATCAGGAATAATAAGCCTAACCAGTGTATGCCTAACTTTTATTTTGCTATGGCTATGTGGGGTGTGGAGAATGTGAGATTGATACAATTTGAGGTGGTTTAAGAACACACTTCCCTTACACTGTTCTTTTTTTCTCTTTGGAATAATACAGTGGCATACTACGAACAACAGGCAGCTCCAAATACAGATGGTTAGTAACAAGTGAATGTTTAGTATTTAGTATTAGAGGTTGAATAAAGACACAGGTCCCTCAAGTCCAACCTATTGCGTGTATGCATGTGCATCTACATGTGTATGAGTTCATGTGTGATCTTATTCTTATGTGTACCTGTACCCCTGCATGTAACGGTCCCTGAGGAAATCGTCCAAACGTTTTTTGAATGATTCCACACTCACAGCTGTAATCACTGCTTGTGGTAGCGAGTTCCAGACCCTAACCGCTCTAACTGAGAAGAACCCACTACTCCCCTTGTGCTGAAATCTTTTCTCCATCAATTTTAGGTGGTGGCCTCTGGTCTTTGTTTTGGAGTTTACCGTAAAATGTTTATTGCTGATGTTGCTATCCCCGTTGAACATCTTATACATCAGAATCATATCCCCCCTTAATCTCCTTACTTCCAGCGTGAACATGTTTAAGTTTAGCAACCTTGTCTCATAGCTTTGGTCCTCCATCCCCTTAATTAGTTTGGTTGCCCTTCTCTGGACTCTTTCCAGCTCAAGGACATCCTTTCTGTGGATCGGTGGCCAAAACTGAACCGCATACTCCAGATGAGGTCGAACCAGCAATCTATAAAGTGGCAAAATTATAGATTTGTCTCTACAGTGCATCCCCTTTTTAATACAAGACAGTACTCTGCTTGCTTTGTTTTCAGCAGTCTGGCATTGCAAGCTGTTATTCAATCTGTGGTCTACTATGACCCCCAGATCTTTTTCCATGTTTAATGTCGATAAATGTAAAGTAAAGCACTTTGGGGTTAAAAATAGGCAAGCAGGATACACATTAATGGGAACTAGTGGAGTTCCCATTAATGTGTATCCTGCTTGCCTATTTTTAACCCCAATGTGCTTTACTTTACATTTATCAACATTAAACATCATCTGCCATGTAGTTGCCCACTCCCCTATTTTATCCAGGTCCTCCTGTAATGTTGTAGTGTCTAATTCCATGTCTATTACCCTCCCGATTTTAGTATCATCAGCAAACACAGAAACATGGCTATTTACGCCCTCCTCGATATCGTTAATAAACAGGTTGAACAGCATGGGACCTAGCACAAATCCCTCAGGCACGCCACTCATGACCCTAGCCCAATCTGAAAAGGAGCCATTTATCAAAACTCTCTGGACACATTCCTGTAGCCAGTTCTCTGTCAATGTACACACCATTTCATCGATGTCCATAGACCTCAGCTTGTGTAGTAAGCGTTTATGTGGTACCGTGTCAAAAGCTTTTGAAAAATCTAAATCTACTCCATCCACCGGCTTCCCTCCATCCAGATCTCTACTTACCCTTTCGTAGAATGTTAATAGGTTGGTCTGGCAGGTACGCAGGCAGGAATGTGGCGCTTTAACTTAAACAAAAAGCAAAATAAAAATCAAGAAAACCCCAAACAAAATGAAAACTCGAAAAACAAAAGCCCACATTTTGTAAGTGAAGTCATGCAGCAAAAAAGAAAAAAAGAAAACAAGAATAGCATTTTAACCTAGGCCTTATCAATATACTTTAAAAGCCAGCATACCCCCAAAATATATTAAACCCCCTAAAACATAAGCCCATTTTATACATTTGATGCAATAAGACACATATATTGTCATGAGGTATAGAGCAGTCAGTTCCCTGTCACAAGATGTGCCCTACAGTTGAAGTGTAAAGGGCACAAGAACAGTCATAGTTGATTTCCCTATCAGTTAAATGTGTGTAAAGTTTGCCTGCAAGTTTCGACATGCTTGTAATTCCTAGTGGTGACTGATTCGCAGTTCAGCAAATGTTATTTTCAATTTTTGTGTATGCTGTGTGGTGACTAGGTGAAAGAAAACCATTTCCAACATCTGTAATGGCAGAGGCAAAGCTATAGCCATAATTCCCAATCCAAACTGTTTATTACATATAGATTGGCTTCTGTAGTAGTGGCAAATGTTCTTTGTTATTTAAAGCTTTGTGGCGGTATTTTTAAAAGAACATTTGCCAGCAATTTACACCAAGTGTACATGAAGCAGGCATATGCAGTTGCTGTATATAAACACAGAAACTGACTTTTTTTGTTTAGCTGTCCTCTTCATCTCCTCATGGCTCCTTTCGAAGTGGCCATGTAAGGCCATAGTCGGAAGTTCGTGTAGTACTGCGCATGCGCAGGTCCCAGTCTTCCGGGTTGCCAGAAAACATGCGCTAGTGTGCATGTGCACGCAACGGAACGTGTCGCACAGGAAGTGACACGTCGCTCTATAATGGATGGCCCTATTTAAACCAGCTGACCCAATAGCTCAGTGCTGAATGTTCTTTCAGCTTGTGCTCCTGTTTTCATGTGTTCCAGTCAGTTTGATCACCCATTGCCTTGACCCAGATTTGCTTGACTATGCCTGATTGCTCCCTGCCCTTGATCTCTGCTTGTTTTCTGTATTCGCTTCTGTCTTCTCCCTGGGTACCGTGCTGACCACCTGGCTTTGACCCCTGGCTTGTTTTGACTTTTCTCCAGTTTTGGCTGCAGACCATGCTGACATCTCAGCTGAACACCAGCCCTTCTCATCCTTCCATGGACCCAGTTGCTAGACTTCTACCAGGCACCGTGTCCCAACACCTGGGCACCTGTGCTTCTCTCTGTCTACTCGCTTCCTGTCCCCACATCCAGGGGTGTGAGACAAGAGCCGCAAGTGAGGCCTCCTTAGCTATTCGGTCCTCCACCAGGAATGTGATAGGCCACCTCTGTACTCTGCAAGCAGTGAGTGTAAAATAACACTCTCTCTGTCTGATGTCTCTCCCCTTTTCATTAGCATTAATAGTGGCCACGTGTATTGTGACCTGGAAAGACAGAGCTGGTGTTCAGTGATGGTATTACAATGACTCACAGGAAGGGGGTCAGCTGCTTTATAGCCTACTTTACAAGCTGACCCCAGTGTCAGACTGAGTTTCCCGTGGAGGTGTAAGGGACGTACCCTGGTGAGGTCTGGTGCCGCCGTCCGTCGCGGGCCTGTGCGGGCACATCGGGTCCCTTGTTCCTCGGGTCGCCCACGTCAGGTGATGGCCTCTGGTGGCAGTGCCCATGATCGTGCTGCGCAGGCGCGTCGCGGATCGCCGGCGTCTCTCTCTCTGCCCGGCTATACGTCCTGCGCAGGCGCGCCCTGTAGCTCCGCCCCCTCTAGAGCGAGCGCTCGGCTTAAAGCCGCTGCTCGTTAGTTGATCGGCATCCCACTATTGATGTAGCAGGACGCTGATCAACTCAGTGCTCTATTCGCTCCTCTGGAACTGGACTAACAAGTCCACTACTGAGACTCCGGACGCATATCCAGCAGTAACGCAAGTACCCTGGGCTATAGCACACTATAGCACCAGGTCTCCTCATTTGACCAGACTGGAAGACTGTGTCATAGGTCTACTGGGCTGAAATCACTGCTGTGCATACTCACCATTGCTTGTTCAAATATCACTGCTGTGCATACTCATCATTGCTGGTTAACTAACCACTGCTGTGCATACTCATCATTGCTTGTTCAGATATCACTGCTATGCATACTCATCATTTCTGGTTAGCTAACTACCGCTGTGCACAGAGACCCGTTGAAGTGCATTTCAGACTCACACGTACCTGAGCTTGAACCCCATACTTGGTGGTAACCAAGCCATTCACACCCAAGCGGGGAATGATGTGAAGCAGCTCCCTCTCAGCCTCCCCCAAAAACGGGGCAAGTGAGGTGTAGCTGCTGCTCTGATAACCGTACCCTTAAAACCACAGTTGAGATCCATATAGTATATAGCCCCAGTCCGGGACGATCATTACAGGAGGGAATGTTGAATTTGCAGGACTCAGGCCTACTAAAAAGTCCATAAAAAATTAAAAAAGCCAGCAATGTGAGTCATGAAAATGTACACACATGACTGCACCTCTACATTGTCACAATAAATGCTAGTCAATTACAAAGGTGGAAATGGGCTTTAAAGAAGAATTATGGGGAGAGTGAAATGCAGCTCTATAGATCGAGAACTGAGTGATCACATACTGCTGATCCCTTAGTTCATGATATTCTCCCTCCAGAGAGCGGCGACTGTCAGTCACCGCTACCCACAGGGATTCCCCCTTCCATTTCGCTCCTCCAGCGGTGACTGAAGGAACAAGACAGGGAAGTGGGAGGGCAAAGTTGGCTCTAGAGAGCTTAACTCTTAACTCTTGCAGTTAACTCTTGCAGTGCAAGAGTAGTCCCACTGCAAGGGTTAACTTTTTAAATAGCTGGAATTCTTCTTTAAAATGTTTAACTAAAAAACTGAAAATGCTATACAATTACATTTTTTAGGTTTTTCTTTGTGTGCTGTAACAAGATTTGAAATAATCAACAAAAACTACAGATGTGTAAGCCTAAAAACCAAAGTTGTGGTGTGTTGCTGTAACGCAACACACGTCATCGCACGTTAACAGCGGTATTGTGGTGTTATTAATGTTGAATGGCACCCCAATGCACTAATGTAATGCAAATTTAACACACATGCCTTGCAGCACACTGCAATGCATCGTAATGCACTATAATGTACTGTGGTGTGCTGCATTGCCAAAAATAGTACATGCCTATTTTATAATTCATGTCCGTGACGCATTGCCAGCCCATTCATTTGAATGGGTTACATTATTGTAATGCACCTTAACGCATGAAAAAAAAGTTAAAATATGCACCTCAGCAGAAAGTGTTAGCTAAGATGCAGGAATTACGTAATGCCAGAAAATATCAATGTGCTACCCTCTAGCATTTTCCTTTAACTAGAGTTATTGTATTTGTAGAGGGTAATGCAAATAGTGTCACAAGTTCAGGGATTGTGGAATGTGCATAGGTCAAGAATGCAAAGCTCTTCCTATGCTTTAAACAATCCAGAATGGATATATCTTTAGTAAATAACACTCAAAATATTAAGTATTTCATGTTAGGAATTACTTAAGAAATACCCACTTTCTGTAAGGAAGTTTGCAGATAACAAAGTGAGGTTATACATATTAAAATAAACACTTGTGCTTATTATGGGAATGGATAACAGTCATTGCAAGGCCAAAGTTTCCACCTCTCTACATTGACTGTGTAAAATCCTCTTGTACAAAATGCAGTCACTGCACAGAGCCAGTGAGTAAAGAACACCAAACAATTTTTCAATGAATTAAGTACATAAGCAAATAAATCTTGCTGGATTAAGGTACCACATCCATGAAATTTGTATATGATTTAAACAAGTCAGGCTTTAATGGCAACAAATAATTGTTCAAAGTTTGAGGTCATCCCTAAGAGGCCTGTCTGTTTTTTTTTTGTATTTTTGTTATGTGGAATGTCCAATAAAATGATACATTTTTTTTCTTAATGAATATTTAATAAAAATGTAACGATTGTTTGGTACCATCCATGGGCGTAACTACAAATCATGGGGCCAAATAGCAAAACTTTGGGGGCCCCCTGGCTAACTCTCTCTGTAGCGCCTGGCAGTGTCAACTGTAACAATATGTGTCATTGATCTTAACATGATGTATGTATCAGGGACAGGCATAGGAGAGCTGTCAGCATAGTCAGTGCACTACTAAGGAGCACTGCTGGGGTAAAAGTTATAGTAGCACTAATATAACCATAATGATATTTTATGTTATGATAAAATGATTAATACCCCTGCACACACAACGGTAGTGAGCCTTGTATCGCACACATCTGGAGCAGTCACTGTTTAAGTTTTTGTTTTTTAAACAGTTTATGTGTAGTGTACAATGTGTACACTTCATTCAGGTCCCCACACGGCAGCATGGTCCACTGCCCTGGTGCAATGCGACTTGCGGTGGGATTCATTGCGCTGCAGTAAAATGCAGCATGTTTGCATTTTATCACAGCATAACACCCACACACATGTTGTACTGTGCATGGGACACATAGAAAACAATTGTTTTTTATGTGTCCCAGTGGTGACCTACGTTGGTCCAGTGTGACATGGGCCTTCACTCTTCTACCCTTATACAAACTTTTTAAAATTGTAGCTTCTAAAACTTTTTTTGGAGAACAATACATTTCAGCCTTCCTATAAGGTTTTCACTCTCAGGTTAAAGAGGTGAAACTCTGAAATTTGTGACTGCATTAGGCATAAATAGTCCATTTCAGTCTGTAGCAGAAGTTCAGAGGGCAATAAATCTACACTGCTTAGATAGATAAGCAAATGCTTCTTTCTGCACAGAGGGGGTCTGTGATTGAGGTCTGATTTCAACCCTTCTACACTGGAAACATCACAGTTTAGTTTTCCTAATCAGCCCCCCTTCTACCCCAGGCCCCATAACAGCATAAGGAAGAACAGCAAAGAGAAGGGAAACAACCATGGATTACAGTAAGGCACACATTACAGTATTGTTTTATGTTAAAAAATCTGAGGGTTTAATGTCACTTTAATAAACAGCAGTCTGGGCAAAGGTCATCATAAATGTTTTGTATCAGAATAGTTTGCCTTTTTTAATGTATTGCTTATGTACAAAAACATTTTATATAGTGAATACAGCCATTGGTAGCTCTAAGTAGATATACAGAGTACTACTTGTAATATTAACATAATATTGTGTATTAACATAACTGCAGTATTGAGATTGCTAATGCACTGTACAAATAACTTCCAACGCTGTAAAATTGACAGTCAACAAACTGATATAACAAAGTGTTCTCAATGTTACATTTAACAGGCCAAAAGGGATCAAATAAAATAAATTAATTGTAAGAGGCAACATACACTTTAAGGTCATGTTTATGGAAAGTTAATGAACAGAAAAAGCTTTCTATTTATCTATACCTATCATCATGAAGGTTTTTTTATCAAAACATTTTGTTAATGTATTGCTTATAATGTATACATAAATATTGTATAAAGTGAATGCGGCCAGTGGCAGCTCTAAGTAAATGTGCAGAGTATTAACACAACTGCAATATTGGGATTGCTAATACACTATACAAAGAACTTCCAACACTGTAAAATTGAAAAAAAGGACCTAGTTCACCTAGTTTTCTTTTGTAATTCAAGTTTCACATGGCTGTTGGATTGAAGTGTAAATAGCAATGAAAGACATGCTGGCAAAATAAGGTTATAGGCAATAACTGTAGGTATAACACCAACAAGCAAGAATATTCTTTCTTCAGCTTCTCTACATTGAAACGACAGAATAAAGCATATGTCAAGGCTAATAAAAACAAACAAAAAACATGCAAACATCTCTGCAATACATGCGCATTTCCCTGTGTTTTATTCCTTTAACCCCCTTCATGACTGATCTTGTTTTCTTGTTCCCCCCTCTGCCTGACACCCCCATCGTGTTTCCTGGGCTCTGCTACCCCTCCTGCGGGCCCAGAACTGGCATGTCGAGTGCCGGCGGGAAGCTGAGTAGGAGATCTGCAAACCTCCGATCATCGATCTCCTCCCTGCACTATGGGAACGGGAGTGACGCTTATTGCATTACTTCTGGTACCATAGCTGTCTCCTGAAGCCGGCTCCTGAAGCTGAGCAATAAGCTATTGATGTGCGATCTTTTACAAAAGCTTAACTATTTCATTAACCGCTTGAAGACCAGGTGTTTAGATCCCCTACCTGGCCAGGCCATTTTTCAGTGTTCAGCGCTGCAGTACTTTGACTGACATTTATTCCGTCACGCAACGCTGTACTGAAATTAATTTTATACCATTTTTTGGGGACAGATAGAGCTTTATTTTGGTGGTATTTAATCACCACTGCGGGTTTAATTTTTTACTATATTCAGGAGAAATTACTGAAAATTTTGAGAAAAAAAAGTTTTTTTTTACATTATGCTATAAAACAACTAAATACTGCATTACAGAGCAACAAATAACTGGTCACATACAGTGTACGTGGCCAGTCATTTAGACACTTTGTGGCGGGACGTACAGTGTACGTCTCCCGTCACAGAGGGGTTAAAGACCCTGCAAGTATAGAGAATACCTGTTGAACTGCCCAAAATGCACTCCGCTCCTAAGGCCTTTTGTGGACTGATTACATATAGCATTTGTGGGGACTGAACGTGTGAGCCCTGACCAGTTTTCTTTTTTTTTAAACAAAAGTTTTATTGATTTTCGACATAACACATATACAGAGGCAGTGGTAGTACATTGCTACAGCATACATCACAGAAATCGAGGTGTTACACATCAGCATTGCGATGATAAAAGTTCAATTTCCTAACCCAGTGAGAGGGGTCACTAATGGGGTGGTCTCGCTGATCTAATGATTGGGTTCACATGAATGCAGGGGGACCAAATGAAGTTATAGGGTTATAAGAAGGGAGCTGCGCTACAATGAGTCGCTGCAACACAGAACCACCACTTGTGTAATTGGGAAACATAAGAACTACTACAAACTTAAAAGACCTCCCCAAGAAGGGCGATCCTGGAGAAAGTTTTTTGGGGGTGAGAGTAAAATGTATAATCTTTGGTGTGTGGGTTGATTTCTCACCAGCCCTGTCCAGTTTTCTTTTACTAAACTTCTTAACCACGCCAAGCCTCAGACCTCTACAACATAAAGGCTCATCATTCTGTAGTTCAAGATAAGGTCTGCAAGGGCTGAACAGACTCTTTGAGATAACACAGGAAGTGTGCACAGGACTTTAAACAGCTCTGAATTTTTGACATGATCAATCAATCTGTAACAAGGCCAGACATTCCAGGATATGTAAACTTTTGATCAGGGCCATTCGGGTAATTTCTGTTATCATTATGATTCAAAAATGAGCCTGTAACAAGGACACTCCACTGTAGTCCAGGTAAGTCAAGTAAAATGCAGTTTATTAAAGGGCAAACACAAAATAGCTTTCAGCAGCAGCAACATAAGACAGTCCTTTATATGGCTCAGTAGCTTTCCTCATGAGCCCTCACTCTGCTCTCTCAGCAGTGTGTGCCAGCGGTCCTAGGGTCACCGACCTTCCCGACCTCTCCCAGCCTTCCCCGGCTGTTCCACGTGTCCCACACGCACCTGAGTCTGCTGTGGCTCTGTGCTTCCTGCACCCACACAACTCCAACACTCCTCTCTGAACTCTGGTCCAGACTCCTAATAAGGCTGCTTTCAGCCACCTGATCCAGCTATACTGGTCATTGGTAACACCTTGCCCCAGGACGGAGATCTCATCCCACCCAGAGCTCTAAGAGATCTCCAGAGCTCCAGATCCCAGCTACATTTAGGAAAATCTGGAAAGACCTTTAAAGCCAGGCGCTTCCTTATAACATTGTTTATATTCTGGACCCTCTCAGCCCCTTTGGCTGAGAGTCCTGGGTGCCAATGTTGCCATGCTACGTCACGGCATTGCCATGCACTGCCACAGAGCCAAACAACTATGTGATAATGAATGGCTTCATATGATCACTACCCTAAATAAAATACAGTTTTTTGGCATGATCAGTCATATTTTCAATATCAATGCCAAAATTTCACAATTTCTGCCAGTGTATGCAAACTTTTGAGCACAACTGTACCACAAGAAGGGAGCAAGAGTTTCCTTCTTCCTCATATCTCAACCTACAGTATGACTGCAAGAAGTGGGGATCCTTGCACTACTTTTGGGGAGGTGTCTACCCAGGAATTTTTGTGATATGACTGACTATAGTCCATATTTGGAATTTGTCCATATTTGTCATTATTTGTAAATTACATCATTGCCCTTAACTAATAATTTAACTTCAGAATATACTGTATGTTCACTACATCTTCATTTTGTTCAGTGGTGCTTCATCCATTTCCCATTCCTGATCCTTCTGCCCGCAAACCACCACAAACTACCTCTAGTCAACACCTATAAGCTACATTTTTAATAATATTCTTTTTGCATGTATACATATTTAGGTTTTTTTCATGCTAAAAGGGGAAAGTGTTTGCCACATTTTCCCCATTAGATTCACTTATCTTCCTATACAGTACAATTCAATCTGGTCTATGCACCAATGTGCACAATTTTGTTTTGTATAAAGCTGTGAGGAAAACTGCAGGGAGAGATACACTCTATTGCCAAAAGTATTTGGACACCTGCCTTTACACACACATGAATTTTAATGGCATGCCATTTTTAGTCCGTAGGGTTCAATATTGAGTTTGCCCTCCATTTTCGGCTAAAAACAGCTTCAACTCTTCTGGGAAGGCTGTCCACAAGGTGTAGGAGTGTGTCTATGTGAATGTTTCACCATTCTTCCAGAAGCGCATTTGTGAGGTCAGATACTGATGTTGGACGAGTAGGCCTGGCTCGCAGTCTCCACTCTAATTCATCCCAAAGGTGTTCTATCGGGTTGAGGACAGGACTCTGTGCAGGCCAGTCAAGTTCTTCCACCCCAAACTCGCTCATCCATGTCTTTATGGACATGGATGCCCATGCCCAAACGTTTCCCACAAAGGTGGGAGCATGAAATTGTCCAAAATGTCTTGGTATGCTGATGCCCTAAGAGTTCCCTTCACTGGAACTAAGGGGCCAAGCCCAACCCCTGAAAAACAACCCCACACCATAATCCCCCCTCCACCAAACTTTACACTTGGCACAATGCAGTCAGGCAAGTACCGTTCTCCTGGCAACCGCCAAACCCAGACACGTCCATCGGATTGCCAGATAGAGAAGCGTGATTCATCACTCCAGAGAACACGTCTCGACTTCTCTAGCAGTGGGGGCGTGCTTTACATCACTGCATAGGACGCTTTCCATTGCACTTGGTGATGTAAGGCTTGGACGCAGCTGCTCAGCCTTGTAAACCCATTCCATGACGTTCTCTATGCTCTGTCGTTGTGCCAATCTGAATGCCTAGGCACTTAATTTTATGATACCTGTGGCCATGGAGGTGATTGCAACACCTGAATCCAATGATTTGGATGGCTGTCCCAATACTTTTGGCAATATAGTGTATTTCACATGATTTGAAAAAATAATTATTCTGACCTTTTTGGGGAACTAGACCCTGTTGTCCCGTATTTAATATTTATAATAAGTTCACTAAGTGGCATTCTGTTAATTTTTATCTTTATCTTTAAATCAGCTAAGCAAAAAACATAATGTCTATAATTAAAGGGCCAGCCCACCTTATTTAGGACTCAGTTATACGTAGATTCACCTGCTGGTTTCTTATAACTATGGCATAGTTTTGTTTCTATTGCTTCAATCACACAGCATTAAGTGTTATCACTCAACATAGTGGGTTCCTATAGCTCCTATTACATTCTTCATAATATAAAATAATTAAAAATTTAATCAAGGAGAGAGGGATTCTCCATAGCAGTTGTGTAGACGTTCAGATCTGAAAACCCAACTACAGATGTCTCACTTATAAAGTACCTTAGAGACACAACAAAATCAGATGGTTTAACTCTTCAGCTTATGCTAAAAACTGAAATATCTCTTTAAGATGAATTGACCTTTTAAATGTTGCTTAGAAATCTATGTACATTTCTCACGCTACTTAAAAAATATATTTTTTTAAAGCTTGACCTTAATTCATACTCTGCCCGAACCATGTCCTATTTAATAAACATTTAATATGAAAAAAATATATATATTTTTTGCTTCTGACTTTTTCATAACCCAAATGTCCTTACATGTATAATGCTTGTCTGGCTGATAAATTTGCTGGAAAAAAGCTATGGAATGTATTTCATAAGTATCATGCAGCTTAAAATATAATTTGAATGTAATAATATCAACATAATATTATTGGCTGGCAGATGATAGTCTATTTAGGGAAACTAGAAGATCATTTATTTCGAAGGGGGAAGGGAAGCCAGGAAAGACATGTCTGCAATTGGTTGCTATCATTCACAGGGCTAAAGTGGAATTCTAGAGTCCTCTAGACAGGATTAATAAGGGATAATGATGTCCCTACATGATAATAAAACTCCAAATCCTCTATGTATAACAGCATGCAGTCACAGGCTTCATTTTATCACTGTTTGTTCTGATGCAGGTCATCTTTCTGCTCATATTGTACACTTCAGCTTTATTAGTCTGTCTGCCTGTTTAGATGGTGATTTTAAGCAGGCTACTGTAATGAAAAGCAGCTGGGAAACTGTAAAGATTCTGGAAATTAGGCTAAAACAGGGGATCAGAAAGTATGGAATGTTACCAGATTTAATAAAAAAAATAAGGACAGCAGGCAGACTACCCATATGGATCTGCTTTGACTTCTTGCCTAAGACCTAATTCACACTGCCGCGAATATACGCGCGTACGTGCGTATTGTACCATATGCAACATATGCAAATAAATGGCTCCATACACACAGCCGCGTATGGAGCCGTATATTTGCGTAACGTATATATATGCGCAAAAGCAGAATGGAACAGAGATGCGTCTGGGCAGCGTATTTCTGCATATTTACGCGCATATACGCGCATATATGCGTATACACGCGTACATGCGTACAGCACATTAAAAATTCCCTTACGAGTGATGTATTCTGGGATTGCATATAGTGCACGCATATACGCTCGTATATACGCACATAGACGCTGGTATATACGCGCATATACACTTGCATGTGCGCGGCATAGAAGCGTATATATGCAATATACAATTTTGCTTGCGTTGTGTGTGAATGAGGCCTAAATGTCCTATTTAGGGTTTCTTACTGCTCCAGCAGTAAATCATAAATCAGGCAAATTAGCTAATTTCAATATTTTTCATCTATTTATTTGCCTTAATATATTCCAATCCTGTCCAGTCTGCAAACAATAATGCAATGCATGATTCAGAATTCACCTGGATTCCTGAGTTGCGTGATTGTCAGCATGATAGGCACATGAATATTCAGAATAAAAAATATGTGGAAATGGTGATTGCCTTGACTTGATCTTTGTTACACTCAATGTCTTTGCTGAGTGGACTCCTATGGGATGATAGTCTCCCCATATACAAAATAGAACCAGAGATCCTTACTTAGTGTTTCTTTAGTAATATGAGTGCATGCTATGCTTGAGCCCTCTTTAATCTGGGAAACTAGTGTCATATAATTACATTAAACTGCGGAGGTTGTCTACTGTTACAACAATATGAATAATTCCTGACCTAAGCTGTGCTCAACTTGGCTGATTACATCAAGTGCTGCATTAGAAAAGTGCATTGTTAGGGAACCAAGAAACCAGGCAGAAATGTATAGTGCAGGTTTAAAAAATAAAATAAGTTTATTGAAATCTACAATAAACATACATGGCAAAAAACAATGGATAAGGTCCAGGACGTCGTCAGTGCCAAACCAGAGGTCAGATGCCAAAGCAGGTAGTCACCCGAACCAAGTCAGGGAACACTGAGAGACAGATGAACGGAAACAATAGCTGGAATCAGGAGATCAGTCAGCCAGAAACAGGGTCATACACAGAGAGCAGGAACAACAGTAGATCAGAACACACGCAAGGGCGGAGACTAAATGGACAAGCTGATGGTTAATAGTGAGCTAGTGTTTGCATCATCACTCTGAGACAGGAATTTGCTAGGAGTTTTGGTAGTAGTAGCAGAATGATGATGTTAATGGGTTTAGTAATAAGAGAGCGGCAAAGAGGAACACATCCTGTCAGAAACACAGCACAGCCATGCTGCAAGCAACTGGGCAAGGAAGGGTAAAGGTGGCCATACACTTTACAACCATCGCAAGACCTTAGTCTTGCAATGGTTGTAAAGTACTTAAAAAAACCTGACATGCATTGAATGTGTTTGTAAAAATTCCTATTCAAATGATCTTGTAGACATCATTAAGTTCCTCTTGGGTGTGGTGCAATTGTGAGATAATGTGTAATATAATGGGACATAGGCAGAAAGAATAAAAAAGTAAAACAATTAAAACATTTAAAGTGTAACTTAAGGCAAAACTTTTTTTTCCTTTTGCATAAATGTACAACCAAACGTTTGTATATCACAAAACTTTTTTTTTAGATTTCAATACGATTGAGAAGGGTTGGCAACCCTGACAAGTTTTTATTGCTGTCTGTGTCCCTGCTTGGGAGAGTCACCCACTCTATTTGCCCTAGTAGCCCTTGTCCCTGGAACTGAAAGTGAGGTAAAATGCAAAATGTTGAGTTATCACCAGAGCAGGAAAAGTGAGAAGTCTTCCATTGGGGACTCATGTGCTGACGACTGTATAAAAGTGCATCTTTCTCAATTTGGAGAGATTTAATCTCTCTTCTTGTTGTGTCTACTGGATAGGAAGCAAAGGAAACTGAGATTGTAGCCCTCACCTATTCCATACAAAACAACATTTTGGCCCTGACATATTATAAGTAGTAGTTTTGTAGGAGACACAAAGTGACAGAATAAACTACAGTTTATCGTCATACATCCCAACCTTTGTTTTGCTAAGTCTGTTTAAAAAAATTAAGCTGTCAGTGACTTTGTTACAAAATAATGGGAGCATGTGACTGGAGCACCAAAATGGCCACATTAGAAATTATATCTTTGTTTTTACTATGCAAGTGGCTGCACACTCGTAGGGGACTGACTCAATATCTTTTGCAATCAACTGCCATTAACTGGCATAATTAACACCGTAGAGTAAGTTTTTGAGTGGTGCTATAGAAGTCAATTTACCTGTTCTGGGATATTACACACATTTTACTTTTTCTCTATGTGTTAGGGATCCCCAAAATGGGATTATGATAACTTGCAAGTCTACTTGCATGAGGATAGAAAACAACTTGAAATGTGCATTGTTTTGCAGTTTAAGTGGAAAAAAACAGACAAGCCAATGCAGCTAGTCAGCTAGAAAATATTGACTTTAGCAGTTTACCTTGCTCGGCATACTAGAAAATATGCTTACCAAACCCTAGTACCAATAGTCATTTGTCAGTTGTAGTGTATTTTTCAGATAGAATAATCAGCAGTCACAGATCAGTTAAGACTCAAATATTGCTCCTATCTTTATTCTTTACACGCTGCACAATGTTCACTTGTAAGTGGTTTGGTAAGCAAGTTACAAATATGCAGTGCTGTTATTTGCAAGCGACCATCATAAAACACTATTCCACACTGTAGCTTTATAGATTTATATCAATAAGGCTGCCTAAAGTCGAGCAGATCTTTCACTGAGAATGACAGGCAGTTGCAGAGCTGCAATATTTCTGGCTAACTGCACACTCCACAATGATGGGTGTGATGCTTCATCACAGAGACTTTCCATTATGTCGGGAAATAACTGCAATCGATAAGAATCACTTCTAATGTTCTTACCACTTTATTAATATTAACCCTATGCAGTTCCAGCCTATGGCAAACGTTGCCTGGATCACTTCATTATAAACACTTGACAGTGCATGGCTGATCAGAGTGCGCAAACGAATGGGATTGCACAACCCTAAATATACATTACATTCAGCTTAAGAAGGTGTGTGTTTTAATTGGGGAGCAAAATAATCAAACTAAGCAGAAAAGCTTGAAGACAGATTATCAAATTTCCTTTAAGAACAATAAGGGGGGGTAGTGGGGTTATTTTAAAAAGGTATAGAGTGTTCACTTAGCCATGTGAAGCCATGTTAATTTCAATTATCAAATCATATGCATACAATTCCTGGGCAATAATTAATTGTTACAATATGAAGGCAACAGATGGGAAATCATTACAATATGTGGGCAACAAATCGAAATTCTTTACTGATTGGCAACAAATGGGAAAATGTTGTAAAACACAGGTAAATAGACAATAATACGCTGGCAAAGGCAATAACAGTAATGGCAGTGACAGAACCTGGAGCCCAGTCAGTAGAGCAAAACCAGATGGTCAGTGGGAATAATCTTCATTACATTGGTGCTCAATGGGACAAAAAAAAATCCCACTTAAATCGGTGATCAGCTGATGGCCAGATGAGTAGCCAGTTGTAATGGCTGGCTGTTTGTTGTCTGTGTTTTACGATTTCTTGACACCTGAGACTGACAGTACACATCTCAGGAACACTCTGGATAAAGATAACATAATCGATTTCAAAATATCATAAGATTTCAAAACATGATTAGAGAACATAAATTTGAACACATGATCAAGGATTTGGCAGTAAATGATAGCTGACAATGGGGGAGCACAATTTGTCTCGACGTTTCGCACTTGACGGCGCTTTTTCAAGAGGAGGAAGTTATCTATATGATTCAAAAAGGAATATATATATGTAATCATAATCTAGAACAGAAAATCTTAACTCAGTGCATAATACATGTTTAGGGTGAACATGTCACCTACTGATAAGATCCCTGCAGCCCCGTCCAGGCGCAGCACCTGAACCATACCCTCCAGAGCAGACAAGGGGGAGAGAGGTTGAGACCATGAGCCCCACTTTAGGCAGGAAAGGGTGAGAGGTATATTGTCTCAGAATAACCTTAAAAACATAGATAAGGGGCGAGGTAAGAGCCTAGCAATAACATCCAAAACCGGATATCTGGGGGACTGTCACAAAGTGAACATACGTCCCATAAGAAATACATGGTTTAGAAGATACACATACCATTAGATGAATAAGGATCTTTGCCAGATAGTTCCACTGTGGTGAACCAAGGAGCGTCCGTTGTCCTCTCACCTTCAAGCCCCCAGCATGCTGTATGGCCGCCCCGGGCTCCACACTAGCCCTGGAGGCCTACGTGGGCGCTATAACAGCATCCACCGCGATGACGTAATGACGTCATCACATGTCCGAGATGGACCCGCCACCCACCAGAACCGCCCCAGCATAGGCCACCACAGCCCGTAACAATAATCCCTATAAGGCTGCATGTCATATCTGGAAGACGAATGAACACAAGGAAAAGAAACACAAATAATGACAAAGAGAGGGGCAGAAAGATACGGGAGGTACAGAGATGGATAGGTAGGCAAGTGATTGAATGATGGCCTCGGACAAGTAGATGCCGGCCGACTCATCAGAGGCGGCAGCACCCTAGATGCTTCCCGCAGGGAACAGGACCTAACCTCTTCTCCCCAAAGAGCTGATCCAGAAGCGGGGAAGGGTTTGGGGAGGGGGGCCACTGGGCAGACACTGGACCATCGAATTATATTAACAAGTTAGATTCACATATAGTACATTGTGTTTACATATAGTGTACAAATTATATTTACATACAGTGCATCAAATTCATATACAATATATCATTGAAAAAATGTATGTTCACATACAGCAAATAATACATAAAAATATATGAACAAAATTTAATTGTCTATGTACAGAAGTGTCCAGAAGGATGGCAGAAGTTATATTCGCTTTTATCAATCATACCCATCCAAGCAAATATGGGGAGTATAAGAAAAGAAGGCCAAGGGAAAACTTTTCCCGCACCTGTAAGAAACATCATAAGTAAAAGGAGTTTCTAAGCATCTCATAAATGAATAACGGTCGATCAGTTGATGAACATCAAAAATGTTTAGAGTATATAATGGGTACTAAACATCCATTATCTAAATATAGGAACCGATGGAGGCTTGTACACTATTCTTGATGGATGAGAGAAGCCGGAGTCCAAAGGACGTCAAACCTTTCCTATATTTCCAACAGCCCCATAGATTGCTTAGAATAAGGGAGTATAGTTGAACCAAAGCTAGATGTTATGTATTATTTGAGAAACATGTCATATTGAAGGAAGCACCGTGCAGGATATATATACGTTATATTGAACATTACACAAAGCATCAAAACAAACAATCATCAACTGTCAAATTAATTACCCGATACTCCAAGCAGTGGGACCACTAATAAACAAATAATAGGCAAATACAGGCAACAAGAAATACACCTGAGGGCTTGACTGAAACTGGGATACAACATACTAAATGCAAATAAAGCATTAGGACCTGACAATCTATATCCCAAGGTACTCAAGGAACTGAACAAGGAGATAATGAGACCCTTGTTCCTCATTTTTAAGGAATCCGTAATGGCTGATAGAGTGCCAAGCGAATGGCGAAGGGCTAATGTGGTACCTATATTCAAAAAAGGGTCAAAATGCCAACTGGGGAACTAGACCAGTTAGTCTGACATGCATAGTATGTAAACTGTTAGAGGGAATTATTAAGGTTTACTTAGTGGAATTTGTCGGGGATCAGGGCATAATAACTGATATGCAGCACAGATTTAGGAGGGATTGTTCTTGCCAGACCAACCTGCTGACCTTTTACGAAGAGGTAAGTAGAGATCTGGATGGGGGAGGCTGGTGAACGTAGTATATCTGTACTTTTCCAAAGCATTCGATACGGTGCCACATAAACGCTTGTTATACAAGCGAAGGGCTATGGGCATAGATGTATTAGTGTGCACGTGGATAGAAAACTGGCTACAAGAACGTGCACAAAGAGTATCAGTTATTGGCACCTTTTCAGAATGGGCTGAAGTCATGAGTGGCGTGCACCAGGGTTCTGTGCTGGGTCCCATGCTTTTTAACCTATTTATGAATGATACCGGGGAGGGAGTGAGTAGCCAGTAGCCATGTCTCAGTGTTTGCTGATGATACGAAAATCGGGAGGGTAATAGACACGGATTTAGACATTGTAACATTACAAGAGGACCTGGAGAAAATCGGGGAGTGAGCAACTGTATGGCAGATGAATTTCAATGTCGATAAATGTAAGGTAATGCACCTTGGAGTTAAAAATAGGCAAATTGACTATACACTTATGGGTATGCCACTAGGGAAGTCGGAAACGGAGAAGGATTTGGGGGTCATTATAGACCGCAGATTGAAGAACAGCTCGCAGTGCCAGGCTGCTGTAAACAAAGCAAGCAGAGTCCTGTCTTGAATTAAGAAGGGAATGTATTGCAGGGACAAGTCTATAATTTTGACACTTTATAGATCACTGGTTCGGCCACATCTGGAGTATGCGGTCCAGTTGTGGTCACCAATACTCAGAAAGGATGTCCTTGAGCTGGAAATACTACAGGGGAGGGCAACCAAACTTATTAAGGGGTTCGAGGATCTGAACTATGAAACAAGGTTGTTAAAATTAAATATGTTCTCTTTGGAGGTTAGGAGATTAAGGGGGGACATGATCTTCTTGTATAAACTATTCAAGGGTGACAGCAACATTATTAACAAACTGTTTACGGTTAGCTCCGTAACAAAGACCAGATGGCACAACCAAAAATTGGTGGGAAAAAAATTTCAACACACAGGGCAAGTGGTTCTTCACAGTCAGAGCGGTTAGGGTCTGGAACTCGCTGCCGCAGGAAGTGAT
>NW_017306608.1:322413-331952 GCF_000935625.1 Nanorana parkeri
GGAAACGGAGAAGGATTTGGGGGTCATTATAGACCGCAGATTGAAGAACAGCTCGCAGTGCCAGGCTGCTGTAAACAAAGCAAGCAGAGTCCTGTCTTGAATTAAGAAGGGAATGTATTGCAGGGACAAGTCTATAATTTTGACACTTTATAGATCACTGGTTCGGCCACATCTGGAGTATGCGGTCCAGTTGTGGTCACCAATACTCAGAAAGGATGTCCTTGAGCTGGAAATACTACAGGGGAGGGCAACCAAACTTATTAAGGGGTTCGAGGATCTGAACTATGAAACAAGGTTGTTAAAATTAAATATGTTCTCTTTGGAGGTTAGGAGATTAAGGGGGGACATGATCTTCTTGTATAAACTATTCAAGGGTGACAGCAACATTATTAACAAACTGTTTACGGTTAGCTCCGTAACAAAGACCAGATGGCACAACCAAAAATTGGTGGGAAAAAAATTTCAACACACAGGGCAAGTGGTTCTTCACAGTCAGAGCGGTTAGGGTCTGGAACTCGCTGCCGCAGGAAGTGATCTCAGCTAAGAGTGTGGAATCATTCAAGAAACTCCTGGATGAGTTCCTCTGCGACCGTAATATACAGCGGTACAGGTACGCCTAAGAGCAAAATCACACATGGACTAATACACACGCACACACCTGCTCAAACATAAATGCATACACACAATAGGTTGGACTTGATGGACGTATGTCTTTATTCAACCTCAAATACTATGTAACTATGTAATTTCAGTGACACCCTAAACATACCATATATGTTAATTTCACTGAATCCTGGGACTGACAATTAGCATCCCACTGATACCTGAACTAGACAATACACATCCCACCCATATCTGAGGCAGACATTACCTGTCCCATTGATACATTGGACAGGCAATACACATCTCACTAATACCTGGGACAGACAATACAAACCTCACTAATACCTGGGACAGACAATGTATACACCATTCATACCCTGGAAAGACAGCACACATCCTATTGTTACCCCCGAAGCATACAATACACATCCCACCCATACATGTAGCCAGAGAGCATAGGAAATTACTATGCTTTTTCAGCCCCTAGAACTTTCAGCATCTGGTAGCATCTTGGTTGGTGGACGGGTAGAACTCTATCATTGAATGCCACAGAACAAATGTCAGATTCAACAAAAAAAACGTGCAAATAAGGGTTAGACACTAAACAGTTTAATATTCTGGAATACATGTTTAGCTAATCATGCTTTGGTGTTTAGCTTCCTACACATTGGAGCATAAGCAGGTGGATGGATAGGTGTGACCAATGGGATCAATGTCACAAAGGTATCTATGTAGTGGGGTTAAGATGGAGTCGTATTATTGATCCTAGTGGTTAAATCTTTAATCTGCCTGATCTCCAATAAGTAGGGCATTTTTGCATGTTCTGATCTCCAGTGTAGTGGAATTTGCATTCTTGATGCTCTGAAGATGTAAGAGACCAGTTTTTTCTTGGTGGAAGGGGTGTCTGGAAACGGGAGACCCAACACAAAATGTATTGCACATAAATGGAAAACAGACCGCCACAACTTCGTGCAGAGCCCTGCAGGCTGTATAACAGTAGCAGTGGAACAAGTGCCTAAGAACAATTTGGGAGTATAAAGGGGGTATTTCTGTTCAGTTTTTAGTGGGTAGACCAAAAACCACATGGAAAGGAGCAGCATATGGGGGTGCTTATCAGGTCTGGTGTCTGGGTATTGTGGAGCCGAGGCCGATGAGGTTTAAGGCCCACTACCACGGAACAGCTGGTTCAGATAAGACGGAGGGCGTCAAACAGCACAGATCAGTGTAGGGGTAAGAATAAGGGGGTTGAAGGAAGAGGACATGGAAATGGAGAAGGAGGGGAGGGGAGGGTGTGGGAAAGAACAAAAGGGGGGTAGGGCAGGGGAGGATAGTACACTGGGAAGGGGGTTCAGGGGGAGGCGGGAAGTACAGAGCCTCTAAATGGATTGAAGCTGTGAATCGAAGGATGGTGGTTTGGAGTAATCGATCCAAGGTTGCCAAATCAGTAGAAAGCGATCGTGAGTGTCGGACAGAACCGCCGCCAGTTTCTCGTTCACCAATATATCATCCAGGTGATTTTTAACTTCACTGAAGCTCAGGGTCATAGTTTTCCATGCTCTGGCGATTGTCATTTTGGTGGCGACAAAGATGTGGGACACAAGGCATTTCTGGTAACTGTGGAATTGGCTGTAGTAACAATGCCTCGCACAGTTCCTTTGTTAAGGTGAGTTGGAAAAGAGAATTGAGCAAATCGTAGACCCAATTCCAGAGGCTTGCCGCCCGGGGGCATGTCCACCAAATGTGGATCATGGTGCCCGACGCGCCACAGTCCCGGAAGCAGTGCGGAGAGTAGGAGGGAATGTATTTCGCCAGACGGGCAGGCGTGTAATACCAAAGGTACATCACTTTGTAGGAGTTCTCGAGTGCGAGTACGTTGCGGGAGCAACGAGCTATTGCTGACCAGGTATGCTGCCAGTCCTCAAGGGTGAGGGATCTGCCCAAATCCTCATGCCATTGACACTGATAAGGGGCAAGGGTGGTAGAAGAGGAGGATAGTAGAGAAGAGTAGATCAAAGAGATGACACCTGGGGCGTGCGGATCAGAGTTGCAGCAGTGTTCGAATAGGGTCATTCTCGACGGAGCTGAGGTGTTTTCAGGAGCGAATTAATGGAATGGCTTATTTGGGTGTAGCTGAACCATTCCCGGAGTGGGATGGATCTATTGGTGCGGAGCTGCTGGAACGATTTCACACCGGAGAGCGAGATGAGGGCGTTTACAGTGGTCAGGTCGTTGCGGGACCACCATGCAAACAAGTGAGGGTCATTGGAACCAGGTGGGAATAATGGAGAGTTGAGCCAGGGCAGTAAAGGGAGGTGAGGTGACATCAGATTGCCGGAGTACCGAACTCCGTCCCAAATCTTCAGTGAGTGTCTAAGGATCGGGCTGAAATTAGTGGGGCGGTCAGTCTGGGAAAGCCACAGCAGGGACGTGAGGGGCAGGGGGTGACAGTCCACCATGTCTAGACACGCCCATAGTGGGAGTTCGGTCGTGGAATGCAGAAGGGCTAGGGGGGCAATGGTGGCAGCTGTATAGTACGCTCTAAGATTAGGGACTGCAAGACCTCCACAGAGTTTGGGGCGATATAGTAGTTTTTGGTTGATACGGGGACGAGAGTTGCCCCAATTGAATGTGAGTATCCTGCGTTGGAGAATGCGGAAAATATGGCCAGGGATGGGGATTGGCAGGGCCCGAAACACGTAAAGTAACGTAGGCAGGAAGGTCATCTTCACTGCATGGATCCTCCCTATCCAGGAGATGGGAAATTTCTGCCAGGAGACCAGCAAATTAGTGAGGGATTTCAGGAGGGGGGGAATGTTGGCTTTGTATAGGGTATCATAGGTTGGGGTCAGGCGAATGCCCAGGTATTTAAGGGAGGGGGCCCTGGTGAAAGGAAAGGAGAGCTTGAGTGCAGCTAGTGTTGCAGGCGTCAAGGGGACATCAAGAGCTTGGGATTTGGATTGGTTGACCCGTAGGTCTGAGATGAGTGCAAAGTCTGAGAGTGCTTTAAGGAGGTTCAGAAGGGAAAGGAGGCGGCTAGTCAAAGACAGGAGGACATCATCAGCGAAGAGGGATATTTTGTCGTGAGTGCCCGCCACCTCAAGACCCTGAATATCAGGGTGGGATCTGATGTATTCCGCCAGGGGTTCGAGGGCTAGGGCAAAAAGGATGGGTGACAGGGGGCATCCTTGGTGAGTGCAGCGCGCTATCGGGAAAAGGGACGATTCAAAGCCACAGTACTTAAGCTTTGCCTGGGGCGAGGCATACAGGACAGCGACCCAGGATATAAAAACCCCAGTGGCAGAGGACCTCAAAGAGATACGACCAAGAGAGCATGTCGAAGGCCTTGGAAATGTCCAAGGACAGCAACATAATTTCTCTGGAGCGTAATTTGGACGGACATCCCCATCGAAAGTGCCCTTTTCTTCCGGTCCTCTCAGCATCGGTCCTCTCCGGGCACCTTGTGTGCCGGGTGAAGTGCCGGGTGGTCACTTTCGATGGGGATGTCCATCCATGTGGGGATTTACAATATAAGGAATGCTTTAGGAGCTATACACTGTGCAATGTTGCTATATGCCCTATGTGACCATACATTGAGAGAATAATTCTATGCAAGAAAATCTCTTTCTAATGCTAGATCAATATATACACTGATTCCCTGAAGAAGCCATTGGCGAAACGCGTCGGGATGAATTACGCCAGACTATTATCTGGAAACTAACTGAAGGATAGCTCCACTATCCTGACTGCAAAAATCTACATGTATGGACTGTAAATGCTTTTACCTACTGGATTCATTTTTAAACTATGAGTTTTTTGTACAATAAACTATTGATATATGTTTTATATATATACATGGTCTTTGCCTTGTTACCTCTCTAGAAACCCTCCATACCCTACTTTTGCTTGTTTTTATAGAAAAGGACGGGGAATCCATCTGGGCCCGGACGTTTACCCGTTTTGAAGGCCTTAATGGCTTGTTGGACTTCGATGGCAGAGATCTTCGACTCCATGAGGTCCCTACCGGCTTGTGGGATATCTGGGAGGGTAATTCGGGAGAGAAATTTGCGGATAGTATCGAGTATTAAAGACATTTTAACATGGAAGGAGTTACCCCAGATACAGAAGGAGCTCCCCTAAACCTTGAAGGAAGCTCCTTCTTCTGCCCTCTAAAACAATTGCAGCCAGGGAATACCACACCCGCAGCTGCACGCAAGCAAAGGGGTGGGATGCAGTGATGTCACTGACCTTATATGGGTACATGAAGATATTAGGTAAATTACATTTACCTAATCTAGCCATGCCACTATATAAGGTAAATGATCTAAGCACAAGCATCCCTCCCCTTTGTTTATGGTCAGCTGCTGGGTGGGAAATGCCCTGATCTGCAGCTGATTAGGTGGGAGGCTCATGTAGCTTCTGTGTTCGGAGGAGTTCATGCTCGAATGGGGTCCAATTTGAACCTGGGTCCATTCCTAAACATTAGTACTATATCTCATTTTGAGTTTCTCTATGTGTGCTGTTTCTTTTTCACAGTATTTGTCTACCTGCCTGCTTTGAGTGACTAAAACAAACTACGTGGTTGAGATTTTTAACTGTGCACTTGTTGAAAAGGGAGTGATTGCGATGAAATACAGGTAGCTGCTAGAGGAACAATTAAAGGTTTAGAAGTGTAAAATAGGTGCTAACTAAAATACATTCTAGTTCCTCTTCAATGAAAAAGTGTTAAAACTAGGGATGCACCGATACCGATACAAGCATCGGTATCGGCGGCGATACCGAGTATTTGCATGAGTACTCGTACTCGTGCAAATACTCCGATACAAAAAACGAGTACCTGTGCCGCGTCCGCCATCTTCAGGGACCCGAAACCGCCGCACACAGGACCTCCATCGCGTCTTCAATTAAACAAGATGGCCGCGAACTCCTCCTCCATACAGATATATCCAATTCTGCACACCTGGCTTTATATTATAAAAACATGTAATAATAATATAAAGCCAGTTATACAGAATTGGATATATCTGTATCACACTATACAATGTTCTGGTCTGGAGTTTGGACATGTGCTCATCTATTTTCCCCACTAGGGGGATACAAGCCTTAGTTAGCAATAGCATGATCTAAATATTCATTTAATTATTCAATGTCTTTTTTTATATTATACATTTTATAATATAAAAAAAGTCATTGAATAATGAAATGAAATGAATAATTAGAATATTATATATATATATATATATAAAATAAAAGATAAAAGATGAGGTTACAATGAGTATATAGGTACCCAACATGCCCAGGTTAATAATTGTGTGCCTCCGTGAAACTGCAACAAAATTCAGTACCCAAAAAGTCCATAGACAACGCTTTAAAAGGCCATACACGTCATCAGTTTAGAGATACATGTAAACATTGGCACTAGAATTATTGCTCTCACTCTGGCGTGTGCAGCGATACCCAACATGTGTAGCGCAATCGTCGTTTTTGTACAAAGGCACACCTGACCCGTGTTTACGTGAAGACACACATGCTCGCGGGGCAGGGGACTTTAAAAAAAAATTTCTTTTTCTTTTTACATTTATTTTTAAAAATGTACTTTACTTTAATTGCTATTATATAGGGGGGCTTACAAGCCCTCCATGTGATATCATATTGGCAGTGACAGGTCTTCTTTAAGGTGATACTGGGAGTCCAGAAGACCCCCAGTATCACCTTTCTACTTTAAATAAGCTATTGAAGTGCAGATCGCACATCAATAGCTTATTGCTCAGCTTCAGGAGCCGAGCAATGACAGTTATGGTACCGGAAGTGATGCAATAAGCGTCGCTCCCAGTCCCATAGTGCAGGGAGGGATCGGTAATCAGAAGTTTGCAGATCTCCTCCTCAGCTTACTGCCGTCACCCAACATGCCAGTTCCGGGCCCACAGGAGGGGCAGCAGAGGCGAGGAAACACGGCATGTCTGGTGTCGGCTGGAATGCTATTGTTATGTACCTTCTGTAAGACCGGATGTGAGAGGAGGCTTCCCTTGTACCTTGTGTCCTGGGAGACTCTGATTATGGAAAAAGATCCTAGAGGGACAACAATTGGCAGGAGTGCCAGTGGTGTTGAGCACCGTGCAAGCCGTAATCCGATGAGACGAGCCTAGGTCAAAATCCGAGCGGGCAATCCAAGTACAAAAGGGTTAGGCAGAAGAATGGTCAAATAACAGTTCTGAGGTCAAGGCAGGCAGAAATCAAGGTTAGTCAAGGAAGTCCGGGTCACAAGAATCAAGCAAGTTATCACGAAACACAGGAACAAGGATTAGCTGATGATAAACGAGCAACATGATGGTACTGTTGCTGAGTTTATATAGGGCCAGTGATGGCACTTCCTATGCGCTGCTATGGCGCGTTTCCGTGTTGGTAATCTACCGCTTCTGCGTATGAGCGGGATGGCGCGTTCCTGAGTAGTGACGTCATGGCCGGCTCCGCCCAGTTGTTATTCATTAGTCGGGACCTTCTAGAAGACTCTAGCAGGTGCTGGCCAATAGGAAACAGCTGGGCGGAGCTAGCTGTCACTGCTAGCTCCGCCCCATAGTGGGTTTTTTTTCTTTAAAATATTTTTCTTTTTTTAATTTTCCTTTTTTTATTTATTCTTAAAATCATTTTGCAACTTTTTTTCACATTCTTTATACCTGTGTTCTATTCTGCTCGGTACCTCGGAGCATCCTCATTAATTAATCAAACTGCTGATGGCATGAGCAATGGGGAATCCTGTGAGGAGGGAATGGGCGTAGCTAGGATTTCTTTTAGAAGAAAGTCAGCATTTGATAATTATTTGAGCTGGATATAGTAATCATTTTGACATGTGATTTTCACTGAGGAGAACCTTTTGCTTATGTCTTTTTCATTATATGCCTAATTTAAATTGCTGAACATTCCAGAAATGAATATTTATTTGAAAGTGAACCAAAAGTAAAGACATTTGTATAATTCAGAAGCCATGCCAAAAAGTCTGTGATAAAAATAAAAGGAGAAATCAGGGTTATAGGTAGTGCATTCTTTGTTACATATAATTCATGGCAAAGGCAATTTGATGGCTCAGCACCATAGATACATCACTGGTGGGACAAAGCAAATTGGCATTGGTTATACAGGTGAAACTCGAAAAATTAGAATATCGTGCAAAAGTTAATTTATTTCACTAATGCAACTTAAAAGGTGAAACTAATATATGAGATAGACTCATTACATGCAAAGCAAGACAGTTCAAGCCGTGATTTGTCATAATTGTGATGATTATGGCTTACAGCTCATGAAAACCCAGATCCACAATCTCAGAAAATGTTTGGCAGTGTGGGCAGGTGCCAAGTCCTGCTGGAAAATGAAGTCAACATCCCCATAGAGCTCGTCTGCGGAAGAAAGCATGAAGTGCTCCAAAATCTCCTGGTAGACGGCTAAGTTGCATTAGTGAAATAAATGAACTTTTGCACGATATTCTAATTTTTCAAGTTTCACCTGTAGTAATCAAAATTACACTCTGTTTACTCACAGAATCCCACAGATTACTGAACATTCCCAAGCTTCTCATTTCATTTGTAATACCATTTTGTCTGTACTGTTTTGGAGCATTTTCTTTTTCGCTACTATATTCCACTGCAGCATTACCTATACAGTGGAAGGGATTTATCAAAACTGGAGCAGACAAAATCTGGAGCTGCTGTGCGTGAGAACCAGCTTCTCTCTTTCATTTTCAAATCTTAACTGAACAGACTGATGAGAGAAGCTTATTGGTTGCCATAGGCAACTGCTCTAGATTCCTCTGCTCCCATTTTGATAAATTCCCCCCATTCAGTTCTGCTTGGCTTAATAAAAAAACATAAATTACTCCAAGCGTAGTAAAGTTTTCTATAAATGAGCCTTTAAGACTTTTTTCCACCTTTTACTACTGTTCATACTCATAATATTCATGCCAATATTTTTTCATATATCTGAATGTATGTATATATACATACACATTTCCGGTATTGCTGCATTCCGTATGATTCTGGCAGTTGTACTGACCACATGTCTGGATTGGATAAACACACTTTTATAAGATTTAATACTTCCACCGGCAGTTAAAACGTAATGCCAAATATAAGCAAATTAAATTCCTAGTCAAGTTTCTTGCCCAGCTGTCATATTGGTTTAGATAAATGATTTATCAGGTAATGACATCTGAGTACTTCCAGCTGTAATTGGTGTAGTAAGACAATACCTAAGTATGCTCTGCAGGAAATGATTTGCCGCCACCTTAAGAAAATAAAGGGAACTTTCCAGCCATTTTAAACATTTATAAGTTAGGTCCTGTCTAAAAGCAAATACCACAAGATGCTTGCCAATTTCTGAAAATGCTTTCAAACTAGCTTAACTTTGTTACCAAATGCCTAACTTCCATGTCTTCAGGATTAAGCCCTTCAAATTGCCATTCTCCTGTCCCATGAGAGTTCCCCAGTGGCCAATAAAGGTGCTCTCAAGGGAAAGGGAAAGGGGAGTAGTAATAGCTGAGGTCCACATATACAGTATAGTAATACTTTACAATCAATGTTAAAAGTTTATATTCTACAGTTATATACTTCTATACTTCAAAGCACATAAATGTGAGGCGAGAGAGAATGTGACCATTGGCCTTCTTCCTTAGGAGTATGTAAGAACATGTAGTGCATGTAAGAGTGGTTTGCCAAACCGTTGTAACAATCGCAATCTTTAAAAGTGCTAGTTTGTACTTGGACTTAATTAAGGATCTTCGAGGTGGTTTGTCAAAGAAAATAATATTATACAGTAACTCTTTTATCAACTAGTTGCCATCTGCCCGTTGCAAAAAAATGGACGGACGGCACAGTCGCATTGGCGGGTTGCCGTCTCCAGCCGGCATTTTTTTTCTGCTCGCGCACGGGCAGAAAAAAACCCATCCAATG